>NC_080050.1:11402512-11480012 GCF_026212465.1 Amaranthus tricolor | reverse complement strand
ACAAAACACCAAAATACCCAACCAAGCGTAAAATCTCAAATAAAGCAAGCATAGTTATGCAAAATTTCAATATAATGAAGCCAACTGATGGGGATAAAATATGAATAAAATGCAGCTAATAATTACGTTTGCCTATCTCTGGGCTGGCTATACTGTGGGATTTGCAGGAGCTTCGGTAGAGTCTGATTGATTCTTGAAATCGGACAGTAATGGAGGTCGCAAAGGCGTCCAAATCCTATCGCATGACAAAGTTAGCTGGTGGATTTGGATTCTGAACTGGCTCTTGGTCATGGACTGAATTGACATAGTAATGTTTTGAATACCTAGTGTTAGCTCGGGTGGTTCTCTTAGAATTCATGGCTTCTAGTTCTGACTATGAGGGTTAATTGTTATCCCCATCCCTATATACGACGCTAAATGTTTCTGCTAAGAAACGAGTGTAAAAAAGGGGGAAGGCTCTATGTGAAAGGTTTCTACTCCTTGAAGTCCGAATGTGAGTAAACGGGTTCTGTCACTGATATGCTAAATAAATAGTGTAGACTCAATTAGGAACGGGAACAGCAACAAGAGGGGGGTGAATTGTTGTTGTTACTAGTTTAAGCGTTTTTGCCCTGTTTTTGCGGAATTGAATAAAATAAATAAAGTTTAAACTTAAAGCAAAATAATAAAAGAGACAAACAATTTTTACGTGGAAACCTTCTAGGCCTAATTAGAAGGAAAAACCACGACCCCTCGGGATTTCTAAATTCTTCACTATGTTTAAGGCAATTAGTTACAATTACAATAAACACCTTACTTCACTCAAAGTGAATCAACTAGGAAAAACTCTCTTTACTATTGCTTCACTCAAAGCAACAAACTTAGCTTCACTAAAAGCTAAATTCCACACTAGCTTCACTCAAAGCTATCAAATTCCCCCTTAGACTTACCTAAGTCTAATTACAAATCTCTCTCAAAAACCCTTATTCTCTAAAAATAAAATCAATAAGTTACACAAGAAAATATTATAAGTTGATTGGCAATTTTTTGAAACAAAATATTTCTTGTAAATTTCCAAAAATAATCGCATGAAAATAACAAAGCTCATACGTTGGATACTTAGGAACAACCGAATTTAATTGCTATTTATAAAAAAAATAAAATCCCTAATAAAATGGAATATTCCAACCATTATTCCCTTAACCTAAGAATAATGTGGATCCTATAATCCAAGTCTCCTTACGGTTAATTTCTGAAAATAGGCTTTAGACTTGACCAATTCAAGTATACGGTTATTGTAACAAAAACCGCTGTTCCGATTTACTAATAATAGCTTCTGTTCCCTTAAGCAGCAGTTCCCGTATCCTAAATTTTTGCTGCAGTTCCTTTTTCCAATGATAAATGCTGGAACTATATGCTAAAAATAGATACGGTTGAGCTTACTATAAATAGGGACGTTTGCTTATTACTAATAATAGGGATGGTTACCTATTTACTTATTTTAGGAATCGGTTATTCTAAACTCTTAGGAAAACTGGTTGTTGTTCCTATATTTAGTAAATTCCATTTATTTACTAAATATAAGTCCTAAAAGAAATTTAATTAAAACGTTAATTACTTTTAGAAAAAGCTTTGCCAATTAACTTTAATAAATTATAATTGCAACAAATTAACTTTATTTGATACATTAACTAAAAATAATAATTAAAAATAAATGATCAGAATTTCCAGTTAACATAGGCTGACTTCAGCTCAGGAACAGTGCGCTGTCTCTGAATTCCATTTTTGCTAGAACATCCAGCTTGGGAACAGTAGATCTGCTGTCTCCATTTTACATCCCAAGCGATATATTGTAATACCCCAAATTTAGCTTGAAAAAGGCTTGATAGACTACTCATATCAACAAGGTGCATCTTCTTTTCTAGGGAGCCCATTTGCTAAGAACTCCACAGTTAAGCGTGCTTGGTGGGGAGCAATCTTAGGATGGTGACCTCCTGAGAAGTGTTCCTGGGTGCGCACGAGTAAGGCCAAAGTGCGCTGGAAAGACTTGTGTTGGTTTGTGGGGCCAGTCTACAGTCTCCATGAGTAGTCACCAGCGGTCCGATGGGCCGGGGTGTTACAAATGGTATCAGAGCAACCCTACGACCGTGGCTGATAGTGTTCAGTGCACTAGCAGGGGAAAAGATCCTGAAGTAACGGTCCAACGAGGACGTTGTATTCTTAAGTGGGGTGAGTGTAATACCCCGAGTTTAGCTTGAAAAAGGATTGATAGACTACTCATATCAATAAGGTGCATCTTCTTTACTAGGGAGCCCATTTGCTAAGAATTCCACAGTTAAGCGTGCTTGGTGGGGAGCAATCTTAGGATGGGTGACCTCTTGGGAAGTGTTCCCAGGTGCGCACGAGTAAGGTCAAAGTGCGCTGGAAAGACTTGTGTTGGTTTGTGGGGCCAGTCTACAGTCTCCATGAGTAGTCACCAACGGTCCGAGGGGCCGGGGTGTTACATATATTCTCCTAACATACTTTGAATCCTTTCGACATGTATGTTTCCATAAACCAAGTCATAAGTGCTATCCACGATCATAATCAAGATTGGATATCAACCTGCACACAATCTCTAAACACATATTTGCTTAAATAAAGTGTAAGTTATCATCAAAACTCAAGAGGTCCAACAAATTCCCCCTTTTTGATGATGACAAACTTTTAAACAAACTTAAACCAAAGTAGAGTAAAACCAATATTAAAGAGCATGTTAGAGATTAAAACAACTCTTCATAACTTAGTAAATATAATTTACCAAGCATATGATGAATCAAATTACTCTAAGAATAAACACAACAAACCAAGATTCTAAATCAAATTAGCAATTTTATCTCAGTATACAATTTCATCATGGAACATAAGTAATTCCAGTAATCGGAGCAAACAATCAGAGCTTAAGAGTCAGAGCTTAAAAGCAATTAGTTTGATACTTATCTCAATTTTATCAGTTCATCAGAACAGAATAGATGATGATCTGAACATGTAAAGTTAACAGAAGATTAACAAAACAATACTTAGCAATCAGCAATTAACGAAATACTACAGCAACAAACAGCAACAGCAAATAGTCTTAGATCATGAATCATAACCTCAATCCTAATGTCCAACATAATAGATGTAGATTTAGACTAAGCTTACTCAAGCATTCTTTAAGTTTGTGCCAAATATTCCCCCTTTTGACATCATTCAAAAAGAATTGGAGCTATCAAGCCACAGCACTAATCATATAGACATAGTCAAAGAGAGAATACGGATGCAAAAATTAAAAGCAAGTACCAATGAATGCAAACATGATCAGCAATGATTAATCTTCACAAGTAATTAGTAGCACAAAGAAAATGTAGTTGATAGTATGAATTAGATGAACAGTACCCTAGCTGGTACCAAAACAAAAGTTTGAAGAAAGTAATGGTTACAACACATAAAAGATATTGAAAAGTATCAGGAAGAATTAGGATGCAGGAGCTTCATCATCTATACATTCTGTTTCCACCTCCACAGTATCCAGTTTAGCACCCAAACGAGCCTCCATTTGAGTCATCTAGTCAGTTAGAGAGGCTAAGAAAACACGAACTTCATCTTGAAATGTAACGAAGCGAGCCTGCAATTCATCAAGTTTGAGGAGAATGGAGAGAAAAGGAGCTGTAGGAAATGTTGTCTGGTCAAAGCCTTGGTGTTGTGATGTGTGAACAGGTGGTGGTGAAGTTGGTATTGGTGATGGTGGTGGTGATGGGAAATGATGGGATGATAGAACAATTGGTTTTGGTGAGGGGGGATTACTTGGTTCAGCCACAGAGTCATCATCAAGAACAACTACAGGTCTTTTCCCTTTGGCAGCAAGCCTTCTGCTCTTCCTTGAGGTTGAGCAAGACTGCTTCATTTAGGCACAGATACCTCTTCCTTGCTGACACCAAAGTCCTCCTTCTCCTTATCAGAATGTCCTTCTGCCTTCTCAGTGGCAGAAGGAATAGTCTCCTGTTCCTTATTTACAGATCTTTCCTCCTCCTGTTCCTCCATTACATCCTCTCCTTTATCGGTTTCCTCCTTATTATCAGAATTAACATTGATTGTTTCACCAACATTCTGAAGGGTCCCATTCTCATTCAATTTAAGGTGTAAGTTACTTAAGCACTTGGCACCTATCATATTATTCGGACCCATGGGAAAGTTTTGACCTTCCAGGGGAACACCCATCTTTCTAGAAAATCCAAGTCAACAAACCTCCATACCCTATCACACAACCTTTTGATGTACATTCACTTAAATGAGAGATCATTAATGAGGGAAAATTGATTTTGATATTGTTAGCCATGTAGCAAATTAGGGTTGCATCTCGCAGACTTACTTCACTGCGTTTGGAATTTTGCGGCAAAACAAATCTACGAGCAATGTTATACAAAAATTTGTGTAGAGGGGACAGTGCATTATGGCTCACCTTCCCTCGTTTTTCAGTGATCCCTAAAAACTTCCAAACACTCTTTTCATCTATTTCAAAGAAAGTGATTTTTTATCCAACATAATAAACATCAAATCCATTTGCGGGCACACCTAACCACTCTCCTAATTTCTGACTATTGAATTCTATTTTAACTTCTTTAACAGAACTCGAACAAACACCATGGTTAAGAGAAAAATTCAAGACAAACTCACGCATCAGTTTTGGGTATATTCGATTGCAGCAGTATTCTACAATCAAAGATTCCCAAGACTAAGTTTGTAATATAGCGTGTAACTGAGGGAAAAAGGTTGAATCATACCATTGTTTGTCTAGTCCAAACCCAACCATCATTTCTTTTGACACTTCTTCAGCGTTCAAGTGAACATCGACTTTTGCCTTCTTTGCTGAAGATGATTTCTTTGAAGTGGATGGTCTTTTTCTCTTGTTTCTTGCTTGCCTTTTAGAGCCACCATGAGTGTCCTGCTGTTCTTTCGAGGATGACTCTTGACCAGTTAATAAAAGTGTTGGGTGAGCAACTCTTAAAGGTTTGGGTTGTTTCATCTTGGGTGTACGGCTCTTAGTTCTCATGGTGATTTGGTGATTTGGTGAAGTGAAATTTGCAGAAAATGCGAGAAGATGAAGATGATTTTAGGATTGAGTGTTGATTGCAATTGAAGATGAAGGGGTTAGGGTTTGACGTGTGAGAGTGTATATAATGAGTGTGAGAGGACGTGTGTTTTATGATACCATGTTTAGGTGTTTCATGTTCCTCATTTAATTTATGCATATGGACACAAAGTGTGAAATGGAAACAGACGGATTTAGTGAAGAACTATGATGATTTAACTCCCGCTATTTAAAAAATTGCTGGAAAAAATTATTAATATGAAATAAATAGTAATAATATGCTACCATTGTCTGATCAAATTGATCATGCATACATAAGAGCATTCATAGTATTTACTTTAAATAATTGTGTACTTGATCCCTTTGATAATTGAGTTTTCAATCAAGATTTTTGTGGTTGATTGACCGTTTCTATTTTCATTTTGCTTCAAAGGATCATGCTTGTAACTTACTTCAATGCAGCTTGATCATGCCAAGTTCTAATCTCATTTTCTCGTGTTGTTCCCTTGGAAGTGGTTTAGTCATGATATCAGCTATTTGCTCGTTAGTGTTTACATGCTTTAGAATAATATTTTTATTTTCAACATTGTCCTTAAGAAAATGATGCCTAATATGGATGTGTTTTACTCGTGAATGATGCACTGGATCTTTAGATATACATATGGCACTGGTATTATCGCAAAATGTAGGAACACATTCAAATTTCATACCAAAATCTCTTAGCTGCTGTTTTATCCAAAGCATTTGGGAACAACAAGCTGCTGCTGCTACGTATTCAGCTTCGGCAGTGGATAATGCAACAATGTTTTGTTTCTTAGAACTCCATGACACCATGCATGAGCCAAGAAATTGTACCATATCTGACGTACTTTTTCTATTAACAAGATCTCCTACATAATCTGCACCACTAAAACCTTTTAAATCATAGACATCACTTTTTGGGTAAAATAGGGACAAGTCATCTGTTCCTTTCAGATATCTTAGAATTCGTTTAACTGCAGTGAGATGTGATTCTTTAGGATTGGATTGAAATCTAGCACATAAACCAACACTGAAAGCAATATCAGGTCTACTAGCAGTTAGATATAATAAAGAGCCAATCATGCCTCTATACATAGTTTCATCGAAAATTATGTGAACGGATTCTTCCACGCTCATTGTTCTTTTGTTATAAACTCTGTAAGCCTTACTATGTGATGAATAACCAAGAAATACTACTTCATCACTTCTATCATCAAACTTCCCTATATTTCGTTTTCCATTCACATGAACAAAACATTTGCATCCAAACACACGAAAATAGGAAATATTTGGTTTAACACCTTTAAGCAATTCATAGGGTGTCTTTGAAGTGATTGGTCTTATTAATACTCGATTCAAAATATAACATGCAGTATTAACAGCCTCGGCCCAAAAATTTCGAGGTAAACCACTAGCAATTAACATGGTTCTAGCCATTTCTTCTATAGGTCTATTCTTCCTTTCTACTACACCATTTTGTTGTGGTATTCTTGGTGCGGAAAAATTATGACTTAGTCAATGTTCATTGCAATAATTCATGAAACATGAATTTTCGAATTCTTTACCATGATCTGACCTTATGTGAATAATTTGATTATTGGTAGATTTTTGTATTTTGTTAGCAAAAGAGACAAATTCATAAAAAGCTTCCTCTTTACTAACTAAAAATAAAGTCCAAGTAAATCTACTATAATCATCAACAATAACAAACACATATCTTTTGCCACTACGGCTTTGTATTCTCATAGGTCCACATAGATCCATATGTAATAATTCAAGTGGTTTAGAGGTGGTCACAACATTCTTTGATTTAAAAGATGACCTTACTTGTTTTCCTTTGGCACAAGGATCACAAATTTCATCTTTAAGGAATTTTTATAGCTGGTAGTCCTCTTACTAGGTCTTTTTGACCTTAAAGTATTAATTAGTGTATAGCTATCATGACCTAGACGCTTATGCCAAAGAAGTGGGTCGTCTTCTACAACACTTAGACATGTGAGACTGGTTTTGGGAACAGTGTCCAGGTCCACTACATAAATGTTCCCTTTTCTGATTCCCTCAAGTATGGTGTCTCCTGTGTCATTCCTAGAAATAATGCACTTTTCAGAAGTAAAGTTCACAGAGTTACCTTTATCGCAAAATTGAGAAATGCTTAGTAAGTTATGTTTCAAATTCTCGACTAAAAATACATTATCGATAGCATGGGAACCTGACCTTTCAACTTTTCCTTTGGCGATTATTTTACTCTTCATATTGTCACCGAAGGTTACTGTTCCTCCATCATAGGCTTCAAGTGAGAGAAATTTAGATTTGTCACCCGTCATGTGCTTGGAACACCCACTGTCGAGATACCATGAGCTGTTCCCCCTCACTTGGACCTGTAAAACAATTAATTGTTAGTTACAGGAACCCAGACTTTCTTGGGTTCCTTGTCGATTTTGTATGAATCATTTTTCTTAATCAGAATGTTATCGACATAATTTCTGTTGGAGACAGTGTGTTGTTCCCTTTTGGTGCACTGGTCCTTCAGATGGCCAGTTCCTCCACAAAAGGAACAAATTCTGTCACTAGGGAGATCAACGTAAGCCTTTTTCTTCTTGTTATTCTTAAAATAATTTAGGCCTTCTGAATTTTTACTTTTGGCATCTTGAATCCATTTGGGAGTAATTTTGATTTTCCTTTTTTCTCTTGAATTTAATTCAAGCTTATCATCATTGATACGGTTGGATTCTAGATTCAATTTTAAATTTTGAAAATCATTGCACAAATCTTTAGTAGATGCATCATTCAATTCTTTATTTAAGCCTAATAATTTGTATTGCGATAACTCAATATTAAGAATAACATTTTCCTTTTTAATTCTCTCCATATTTTCCTTTAGAATTATGTTTTGGTTCAACAAACCGAAAAATCTGTTTTGGACATCGGATCTAAAGGTGTTTATATAGGAGACATGGTCTTTGCTTAACTTGAGCTCCTTTTCTAATTGGAGACACTTATCATTGCAATTTTCTAATTTATTCTGTGTCTCATTTAACAACTCTATTAATTTATTTTTACTTAACTTGGATAGATGGACAGAAAATAGATTAGAGATATGTACCTGCTTTCCTTTGGATTCCTTCTCCTTGCTTTTATGCGTAGCCATGAGACATAGGTTTGTTGTCTCATCCTCTTCGGGAACTACAGTTTCATCATCACTTTCAGTCTCTCCCCATGCAGCGATCATGGCCATGCGAAATTCAGTCTTGTTAAAGTTTTCTTTGTTGAACGGTCTTCTTGAATCCCTTGTCTTTTCCTTGCCCTTTTCATTCTTCCACATTGGACAATCCTTGATGAAGTGCTCGGTGCTTCCACATTTGTGGCATTCAAGATTGGTTTTTTTCTTCTTTCTTTGTTGTTTCTTTGATTTGTATACCCGCTGTTCCTGAAGAACTTCTTGAATTTTCGTACCAGTAAGGCAGCTTCTTCCTCATCGCATTCTGATTCGTCCTGTTCCCCAACTGCCAAGGCCAATCCCTTGTTCCTGGAACTGTCGGTTGTTCCCAAATGTAATTCATGCGTCATTAGGGAACCAGCCAGCTCTTCTACATTAAACTTTGTAAAATCCTTGGACTCTTGTATGGCAGTAACCTTGGCCCTCCAACGCTCATCTTGAGGAAGGCTCCTAAGGATCTTCCTTACTTGTTCATCGGTGGAATTATTCTTCCAAGAGAGACAAGTTCGTTTGTTATGTTGGTGAACCTTGTGAACATCTCTTGGATGCTTTCCCTTGGTCCCATAACGAATTTTTCATATTTTGACATCAACAAATCAATCTTGGAACGTTTAACTTCACTTGTTCCCTCATGGGTAACAGCTAGTAGGTCCCAAATCTGCTTGGCATATTTGCACACCATTATTCTATTATGCTCGTTTAGTCCAAGACCACAGTGAAGCAGTTTTATGGCAAGTGCATATAATTCCATTTTCTGAAAATCTTCTTTGTCAAATTCGGTTATGGGTTTGGGAACAATTTCATTATTGGAGTTAGTAGTGGTTACCTCAAAGTCTCCAATTTCGATGACTCTCCAAACTTGATAATTTTCCGCTTTGATGAAGATCTCCATCCTATTCTTCCAATAAGTGTAGAATTTTCCATCAAACATAGGTGGTCTTTGAGTAGAATATACTTCTTCCATTCGCTCGTTCATAATTGACATTTTTGGGAACACCAGGATTCTGTCCTCAAGGTTTCCTGATCTGATGGGAACAGGGCTTTGATACCAATTGTAGACTCAATTAGGAACATGAACAGCAACAAGAGGGGGGTGAATTGTTGTTGTTACTAGTTTAAGCGTTTTTGCCCTGTTTTCACGGAATTAAATAAAATAAATAAAGCTTAAACTTAGAGCAAAATAATAAAAGAGACAAACGATTTTTACGTGGAAACCTTCTAGGCCTAATTAGAAGGAAAAACCACGACCCCTCGAGATTTCTAAATTCTCCACTATGTTTAAGGCAATTAGTTACAATTACAATAAACACCTTACTTCACTCGAAGCGAATCAACTAGGCCAAACTCTCTTTACTATTGCTTCACTCAAAGCAACAAACTTAGCTTCACTAAAAGCTAAACTCCACACTAGCTTCACTCAAAGCTATCAAATTCCCCCTTAAACTTACCTAAGTCTAATTACAAATCTCTCTCAAAAACCCTCACAATAAGGATAAAATTCTCTAAAAATAAAATCAATAAGTTGCACAAGAAAATATTATAAGTTGATTGGCAATTTTTTGAAACAAAATATTTCTTGTAAATTTTCAAAAATAATGGCATGAAAATAACAAAGCTCATACGTGGGATACTTAGGAACAACCGAATTTAATTGCTATTTATAAAAAAAATAAAATCCCTAATAAAATGGAATATTCCAACCATTATTCCCTTAACCTAAGAATAATGTGGATCCTATAATCCAAGTCTCCTTACGGTTAATTTCTGAAAATAGGCTTTAGACTTGACCAATTCAAGTATACGGTTATTGTAACAAAAACCGTTGTTCCGATTTACTAATAATAGCTTCTGTTCCCTTAAGCAGCAGTTCCCGTATCCTAAATTTTTGCTGCAGTTCCTTTTTCCAATGATAACTGCTGGAACTATATGCTAAAAATAGATACGGTTGAGCTTACTATAAATAGGGACGTTTGCTTATTACTAATAATAGGGATGGTTACCTATTTACTTATTTTAGGAATCGGTTATTCTAAACTCTTAGGAAAACTGGCTGCTGTTCCTATATTTAGTAAATTCCATTTATTTACTAAATATAAGCCCTAAAAGAAATTTAATTAAAACGTTAGTTACTTTTAGAAAAAGCTTTGCCAATTAACTTTAATAAATTATAATTGCAACAAATTAACTTTATTTAATACATTAACTAAAAATAATAATTAAAAATAAATAATCAAAATTTCCAGTTAACGTAGGCTGACTTCAGCTCAGGAACAGTGCGCTGTCTCTGAATTCCAGTTTTGCTAGAACATCCAACTTGGGAACAGTAGATCTGCTGTCTCCAATTTACATCCGAAGCGATATATTCTCCTAACTCCTTTGAATCCTTTCGACATGTATGTTTGCATAAACCAAGTCATAAGTGCTATCCACGATCATAATCAAGATCGGATATCAACCTACACACAATCTCTAAAGACATATTTGCTAAAATAAAGTATAGTCATCATCAAAACTCAAGAGGTCCAACAAATAGAGTTACTTATCCAAGGGCTGCTTTTCGGAAGGCCTCTCCGACGCTCAAGTTAGTAATTGGAATATGAAACGAGAATTAAATACTATATTAGTTGAGAGGATTATGGTTATGAATGCATACCTGATTTGGCAATAAATGAGGCTATATATAGTGGTGGACCGGTGGTTGGTCAGATTTTGACTATCTAAGGGTATTTTGATAATTTTTCTTGGGTGGGGCCTGAAGAGGCCTTGGTCAACCTTTCTTGACATTTTGCTTGTTGACTTGGCTCATTCAATTTGGGGCCCCTTGACCTCATAACAATACTATAATGAGTTCAAATTCATTATACTAGTGAAATTTTTTTATAGTGCTTCAAAAACAACACCAACCCATATGATGTTCTTTCCCACATACTCATAAGCATGAACTCTTAATCATCCCTTCAAACAAATTTCATGTGTTTACTGCTATTATATTTGCCAAAATCACTATTTTAAGTCTTATATCGATTTTGTTAATTATGGTCCACAATGCACTATTGATTAAGTGGCTGGTGGTTATCTATCAAATACTAATACTATCATCATCAATCTTGATTTGATTTACTAACAGAGTAAAAATGTAGTGCGCACATTGGTGTCATGGTGTGAAGTAATTTTGTTCAGAAATATGGACTATTTAAGAGAAAATTTTGCTGAGTATAACGGGCATTATAGGCGGAGCTAGAAGTGTAGGGTCAGTCACAATTTTTTTTTTTAATTTTTGAATTTTTCTTTATGATAATTTATAGAAATAATTTTTTAAATTTTGACCTTTTAATAATTACAGTTTGATCTTTTAACCGACTCTTACACACACCACACTATCAACATTGGAGTATAAGCTAAGTATTATCGCTCTATTCCTTTAGAATCACTCTAGATAAATAATAATGTTTCATTAGGATAATATCATTGTTGATAACAATTTAGGATCATTCCAGATAAAAGTTGGAGGCACCATATCCATGTTTTAGACTACTGATGTGCTCTTAGATTACCTTTTGGTGATTTTACCTTCTCTCCCGTTTATTTTATTATTAGTTTTTTTGTTTTCTTTATTTTGTAGTTGGTTCTACTTATATATTTTAATTTATAGGCATTTAATTTATCTTTCCCGTGTAGTTACGTCTCATTACCTTTTTCGAGCTGAGGGACTTCTTTGGCTGTGCTCTCCTTTATGTGTATGAGTTGCCGTCATCCTTCTCTCCCCAGATTCTGTCCATAGTTTTTCTATGAGCGGGATACACCGAATAAGATGATGATAATGAGTCCTCTGCTTTCTCATTTTGACTAAAAAAACGTGTCCATGATATTTAATTAATGTAGCATACTAAGAGAATTAAAACAACTACTTGAAGTTGCCATTAATTTATTTTTCTTTAGAGATATTACTTTCAATCAAGACTTAATAAAAGAGATTAAGTCTTGTTTTAGTTGGAACAAATATCGATGTTTTAGGTAAAGTCACAAAATTGAATCTTACATAGTCATTCTTTTCCCTCAGGATACTCCATAATCTAAAAAAATAAAACTTAATGGAATATGTAACATAATACATGTGTCTAGACTTAAATATGTTGTATATATTATCATATCAAAAACTCAATTCAACAAAAAACTTGGGCTCATATATGTGTCTCGTAATATCTTATAATATTCTATGATTCTATCACATTCACATTCGCTTACAAAAGAGTCATTTACACTAGAATTGTGGATGCAACACATGCCTTTTTCTTACGTAATGCTAAATCGCTTGAAAGGATGAGGTGTGTTTATGATTTGAACCGTAAATTTTCATCATATAGGCTTTTAATATCATGTCAAAAAACTAATTCAACCGAAAATTTAAAATAATAGTTATGACCCTTTGATATCTTATATACTCTATTTAGATTATCTAAAATAAAAAGTGCTTCATTAACCATAAAAATTTTCCTGACTAGAGGAAAGCAAAAGGCTGCAGAAACTACAACTGAGACAATGCAACAGAATGAAAATAAGGTAGAGTATTCCCATCAACCAAAAAAGGAAAGCAAAGAAAACAGTACAGGAAGGTACATAGATGATAAGCTTGAGATACAACATGGAAATCCCAAAGAAACTCTAACTATTGGTGTGTGTAAAATTGTAAATTACAAAATGTTGTACGTATTATCTTATAACTAAATGATAAAAAAGTTGATCCTGTAAAATAAAAAATATCAACAAAGTAGATGTATTGGTGTTTGGTGGTATCACTAATTTTACTTTTCTCTTTGAAATGAGTTTTAAAAAGGTTAGTATATATAAATACAAAAATAAAAGTTGATATAAAAATTTGGTTTGTTTATCACTTTTCCAAATAATTTTTTTTTATTATAATACAGGTCATAGAAAAGAAAATTTCGATGAGATTCAATTGCAAAACCTTACTTAAAAAGGATAATACTTGTTCTAAATGAAATAAACCCTCATTCTCCATAGAATAATCTTTAAGTACTTGTATAGATATATGGTTAATAAAATACAAACTAGTTAGTATAGATAAAAGCTTTGAAATATTGTCACTAACATTATGTTTGGATAACAACCTTAGAAAGAAAAGAAAGGAAATGAAGAAGAAGACAGGGAAGGGAAAGGACGGAAGAGGAATGGAAGAGAAATAGAAGAGAAGAAACTCTTATTTGTTTAGGAGGGAAGGAAAGGGAAGGAAAAGGAAAGAAAATGAATTTTCCTTTAAATATTTTTAACTTTGGAATGATTGATACCTTAACACAAAAAAAAAAACATTCATCCAATCCCACAAAATCTCTTCTCTCTCCTTTTGTTATCCAAATAAGGAATCTCTCATCCTTCCAAATACCTCATCCTTCCTATTTTCTTCTATTTCTTTCATTTTAATTTTCTTCCTTCCAAACACACTTTAAGAAATTAAGTAGTTTTAAAATATTAAATATAAACGATAATTTCCTTGTAGTAGTAAACGCACATCATCATGAATTGCATATCTACTTAAGCACTCACTAATCACACATCTTTCAAACCAAAAACAAAGTGGGCATTTGATTCTTTGCCAATTAGTTCTTCCCAATCCCCACCATACACAATTTGCTACCATTAATTAAGCAAAAGAAAAGGGATTCTCATCTCACACTCAACATGTAAAAATCTCAAAGCACATCTATATTCTACAATAAATTTTTGGTGGGCCCTTCATTTTTTGTACAGGTGTTTAGCTTAAAAAAATACTCAATTAAATTGTGATCCCAGATATGATGATAAGCAATGAAGCAGAAAGACCTGTTTCACTCATCACAGTAACACACAACCTTTGTTTTAGTCTCTCTGTCTCTTTCACTTACTCCAGCAGCTGATAGGATTTTTTTTTTTTTTGAATTTGCCCCTGGCCCCATGTGTAATTTCAGCCTATATCCACTCAAATTGATCAAGATTCCAAATGGGTAGTTCTTTTTTTGCTTTTTTTGATTGAATCAAACCCTACAATTTCTGGGTTTCTATAGTAGTATTATTTTTTATTATTTTTCTATGATCTTGGATATTGGAGAAAATCCCAGGTCAAAAGTTCACTTCTTTTTGCCAAATTTTTGTTTCAAGTGGTTTATGGTATTGGGTCAATGAGAAAGTTAGGATTTTTGATTGCATTCATTAGCTAGCTAATTATGATTAGGTTAGTTCATTTGTGGATAAAATTCAAAGTCTTGATTGATCTAGATTTGTTACTTGGGTTTCTGTTTGTTATTGAACATCTGGTTAACACTCAGTTAACAATTTCTGGGTTGTGATTTAAGAAATTAAGGATTTAACCAATGATCTATGACATTAATTTGATTACTACTATAATAGGATTTGGGATGAGCTCTATTTTCATTGTGTTTGTATGCACAAGGCTCATTTGTAGGAGGCTTCATGTTTCAGAATCCAGGAGGACTGTTGACACCGAACCCGAAATCGATCTGGAGCAGGTATAAATCCATATTAGTGTTGATTCTTATAGAGGTTTATTTCCATAATATTTTGTGTATTATTCAATGTCTTTTGGGGTACATTTTGGTATGATTATTAACAAGATGTGTAAACTTTAGTCATTAGGAATGAAGCATTTCTTGGTGTTTACTTGGCTTATAGAGTATGTTGTATCATTTTGAGATTTACCATTTGTCAATAACTCAATTTGCCCTTCAGGCCTTGCTTTTTAACTGATTATCTTATTGACAAAAACAAAAGCTTAAGTTGATGGTTAAGGCTCCAGATATATTATATACTCTAGCACGCCTCCTCAGACGAGAGAGCCCTTTGTGTGGATGTAGCACAAACCCTGTTCATACCCGGTGTGAAATATTCCAATTCGAAATGAGGGGTGGACGAGATTTGAAACCATGACCTTCCGTCATGTAGGCTCTAATACGATGTCAATACTAACTCAACCAAAAGTTTAAGCTGATGGTTAAGACCCAAGATATATTACATACTCTAACAAAGCTAGTGGTTGAAAGGTTTTCCTCCACCATCCTTGTGATAAGGTTTGATTTTCACTACTGAAAGAAGATCAATCACCCATTTACCTTTTGCTTCCTTACCCATAATTAAAATAACTGATTCTCACTAAATTTTATTTCAATATTAGTTAAAGAGCATAGCACTTTAGTACATTTTAGCATTTGTCAGCAATCATGAAGTTTTACATTCATACAATGGTTAAACTTGTTGTCCAAAGGCTTACTGAACGTACAACTTTGTGAAGTTTGAATATCTTATGACTTGCTTGTAACTACTGGGTTTCTTTATGACTTTTAGAACTAGGTTTTTCAAAATCCTTTCAAATTATCCTCGAGGAATCAATTTTGATTGGAGATGGTCTATGATGTTAGGCCGTGACAATTCGTCACACCCACAAACACACATATAATGAGTGTTGACTTGCATACACATTTGACGAGTTTTACTCTTTCCCAAAACCATATAGTATTAGGAGGATTACCCACCAAGCATTATGTGTAAGTGTACAACCCACTATTTCCAACATATGATGCTTCTATTTTGTTTGTTTCTGTGATAGCCAATGCAAAGCACTGATGGCCTCGAACCCTTTGTGGTTGCTGCAATACCCACGATGAAGTTTCACCGCGATGCTTTTAGCTCCACAGAAGATTCACAGTGAGTATCATCGAGTTATTGAATAAAGGAATCGTAAAATTCGCTCTTCTATGCGTTTAAGTGATATAGTTTTAACCATATGTTGAAGGGAAATTTCAATTAGTTGCTTTTACTATCAGGTGCTCTATTTGCTTAGGGGAGTATCAAGAAAAAGAAATACTAAGAATTATGCCCAAGTGCAGCCACAGTTTTCATCTATCCTGCATTGATCCTTGGCTGATGAAGCAACCTACTTGCCCAGTTTGTCGGCTTCCCTTAAAACATTCTTTTGATCCTAAACAAGTTAGCTTGAATGTCATTGTTGGGCTTTCCACGGACGAACACAATTCATCGTTTACACCTGGTTCAAGGCACTCACTGAGCAATGCAGGCAGCCAATTGCATCACCAATCAATGTCTAGCAACCTAGATCCCGATTTACGCTCAGAATCTGAGCCTAGGCATGGATAAAATTAGTAGTCTTGGATTTCTCTGATTTCATTTGATTGAGATTCAGAAGTGCTACAAAGTGACCTTATGCATGAAACATTCTTTTAAGAATCTAAAAGATAGATTTGTTTGAATTTTCAAAGGCATTATGTGTAGAGGTTGTGAATATATTAATGTACAATTCGTTGGCAAAAGTAATTCATTGTGTATCATCGGCATTACCTGTTGTATGTTTAAACTGTGGATTGCTATTCATGTGATTTGAAGCAAATCTGTTGATAACTTTAAGATTGAAGGATTGTTTGATCATTGATTCATGTAATACATACTAAAGATTTTAGTGAAATTGTAGGCAATTTTGGACCTATTTGATACGAAACTTTGCTCATCTTCTTTTAAAGGTTCGAATTTTAATTTATTTTTTAAAGGTTCGAACTTTAATTTATTTTTTAAAGGTTCGAATTTTTAAGTGCATTCGCTTTTAAAGGTTCTTCCGGTTTTAGTAACTGTAATATCAGGTTACCATCTTTCTCAATCTGATTTTTCATTTGATTTCTTCTTTCACCATGGTTTCTTCATTTTTGAAACCCCCAATTTTCATAAGTTACGGTTTTCCTTTAAATCCCCAATTCTACTCCAATATTAATCATTTCTTTCCTATAAAAATCTAATCAAATTCATGGATTTCCCATTTTTATCACATTAATCAAATCAATGCAATGTGGATCTGGGTGCAGCAACTGAACATGGGTGTTTGGTTGTTAATTTAGAAATGGGCAAAGATAGGTTTTATAAACCAGTAGGGCTATGTTAATGGTCGGTTGGTTCAGGGGAGCTTCTCTGAGACAACCTTAACTGCAATAAGGAGTGAATTTCTGATATTCTAGGGCTGTAATTACAACACGAAATGCATAAATTAGCATTGTAGTTCAGTTATGTGGTCAGTTGAACTGACATTGTAATTAATTTAGAGATGAAATGAGTGGTTGATACTTGGCCTAGTTGAGTGGATATTAGACTTGATCAAACATCGGGCCGGGCCGGGTGGAAAAACAACCCATAGATGCGGGCCGGGTCAAAGTGCGGGCCTAAAAGTTCTTACCCAAACCCGTAATATGCGGGCTTGTGGGCTTTTTGCGGGCCTATGTTATATATTATTTATACATAATTAAAAACACAAATTACAAATAATTGAAATAAATAAATACAATTGTTACATATTATACATAATTTAAAACACATATTACAAATAATTCAAATAAACAAATACAAAATAGTCAAAATATGTAACTAATTAATGATTTGACAATCGTCATCTTCACGATCTACCTCTTCTTCCTCCTCTTCAGCATTAAAAATGGTAGACCGACAATGATGCAATATGGAAAAAAAGTGTTAGCATATGAAATAATCAAAATATGTAACTAATATATATGGCGCTAGGATAAAAACTTGGCTAAATATCTCATGATCTATACACTATACATAATACATGAGATGAAACAATATATCAGAAACAAAAAAACACTTCCCATC
Source organism: Amaranthus tricolor (assembly GCF_026212465.1). NCBI lineage: Eukaryota > Viridiplantae > Streptophyta > Magnoliopsida > Caryophyllales > Amaranthaceae > Amaranthus > Amaranthus tricolor. Next base: position 11,462,007 of record NC_080050.1, on the reverse strand, counting down.
ATAAAACAAAAATGATCTAATGGAATTGCATATAATCATAGCAGAGGATTGCTATTATGTTACTTCTCCACAGTTGCTGTTATTACTACAGCAAGTAATTGCATCTAATCATCTAATGGAAGTCTTTTGGGTCGGGTCGGGTCGGGCCGGGCCAGCTTACGGGCCAAACGTCAATCCCAAACCCGTCCCAAAAAAATTTGGGCCACTTATTTTCTGCTCAAACTCGCCCATCGGGCCATATTTTGATATCTAAACCCTCGCTTTTTCGGGCCGGTTCGGGTCGAGCCGCACGGGCTGGGTCTCCCATGATCAGGTCTAGACTCACCACTCACCACTCAGCAACAGGTAAAAGACCACATTTCCTGTATTCAAATAGAGTTTGCCATGTCATTGTCATCAATCTCCATTATTTCTTTTTGGGAGTCCTATAAAAATACTCACCTTGAGGTGACAATTCATCTACCTAGTAATCTATTCATGCTTCAAAACTTCTCTCTCTACTCTCTCTTTCTCTCTAAATGTCTTACGCCAAATATCCCGATCCAAGTCTTGAAGCCTAACCTTCCTTCTGAAAATCAAATCCATCTTACCATCTCTTATTTCTCGGACTCTCTAACTGACATGAGGGTCGGAAGGGTCTTTCAAAGATCACCTCTTCGGGTAGTTTTCTCTTATAGGTGTAGGCCCCAACCCCCAAGCATATCACAGACTCTTAGATTTTGGAGCTCACCTCTCATACTATTGGATTTTTATTTATCACGGACTCTTATCATTATAGCTTGCTTTTTCAGCCAAGTATACTTTGTTTTTCTAACTTTTACTTTTGTTTTAAGTTTAACACCGAAACACTTTGATACTATCTGTGGAGATTAAGGACACCTATGATTTTCTATTTTATCCGAGTATAAAAGCCATGACACAACCGGAAAAGACCACTACAACTAATCTAGTAAACTCTCTATACCACCCAGAGGTCCCAGACTAAGACATCTCTTAGTTTGACCAAGTCTCCCTAAAGCAAGACTTGGATAACCTTGTCAAAAATCTTACTCGAGCCTTCCAAGAACAAATTTGTGCCATCATGACCCACAAAATCGAACATAAAACCCCTAAACCAACCCTAACTCCTGGAAGCTTTAGGCTGGATAGCCCAATAGATTTAAGACCTCGAAACTAATAGCCTTGTGCCAATCCAGCAAAAAAAATTCCTCACCAGAACTAGATTTTTACTCATGAAAATAAATATCTGCCAAAAGTGATAGGTAAAATTTTCATTCTTAATCCAAGTGAGCTTTTACAACTCCCGAACATCCCAAGAATTCAAAATCTAAAGTAGAATAAGAATAAGTCTTGGCATTCTGAACAAGAACCACTGAACTAGGTTGCTCGCTCGAATTTGAATGAGAAACGAGATAATACTGGGAATGAGATTGCTCAGTCCTTCATTGATAAGAGTAGAAGTGAAAGGGTCGAGAAATCTCAATATTCACACTCTGAGTCTTCATTAGCCAAACAAAACAAGCATACTATTATGATCCATGGAGATGGTTTTAGAAGGGACGGCACAATCGAGGCTCCCATACTCCTCAATTGGCAAATATCCACTAATATTTTAACCACTCCTAATCCAACTAAAGTGAAAGTTTTAACAATGATAGAATTTGATGGGACCCAGTGCCCGAAATAGCATATAAGTGCATATAAAGACCTCATGGTTCTTTAAACCACCAACACAACACTCATGTGCAAGTATTTTCCAACTACGTTGAGACCTAGCACTGCCCTGTGGGGAGTATTAATAGCTTTGTCCAGATCAAAGACAAGTTTCAGAGTCATTTCATTTTCTCTAAAAGGCAAGAGACATCAAATTTTCATTTGCTCAACACAACCCAAAATGAAGGTGAATCAGTCTTAGCCTACATTTAGCGATCTCATGATGAATCTCTCACTATCACAAAACTAGAATAGGTGATCGGTATATTTGTTTTTAATCAATGGGATGAGAACACAAAAACACAAATTTTAGCTAGTGGATAATCAAGCCAAGTTATTAGCCGAAGCCATTAGACAAGCCTAAAGCTTTGCCACTGCCTCGATCATATATAATCCGTTTAATCCAAATAGGAATAGGAATAGTCGAAAGAAAATAAAGCAAGTATGAAAATCTATTGAAAGCCCCTTAAATGGAGCAAAATTATTCCAGCCATCAGCAAAACTATCCCTCAACCTCAAGAATAGGACCTCCGACGATGGGATATGTAACCAGCAGCACTATGCCTCGGACAAATAGTGGGCTAGTAAATAATTGGGTGACAACAAAGTTGATTTGCAATTAGACATTTTCTTCTCCATCAGAAATGAACTATCAATTCTTCTAATAAGTGTCCATTTTTAGATTGTGAGGGACTATTTTAAGATTGTAAGTGAAGTCTTTCAACATATATCACTTTAAAGTTGTAATTGTACATTATACCAGCATAATAGGTCGCCATTAGATAGATTAATTTAAGACATTTATAAATATCAAAAGTGTTAATTTTAACATTTAAATTGACATGTTACATATTAAATAATTACAAAAATAAATATTTTAATTAATTTAGTTGACGGTATTACCTTAATTGAGGATTTGTGATTTTCTTTATTCTAAGTCCTAACAAAGAAATGTGATATCCAACAACCGAACCTTGGTTCATGTTCATATTCATCTACATTCTAGCAGCTCTCCTGAGTGAGACCGCCATAGAAAACGAAAACAAATGGTGGTAATCTCACCAACACCATCCACTTCTCTCTCTTTCTTTTCATCTCAATCTCGCCTTTCTTTCAATACTTCCTCTCCCTCAAAGCCCTTTTTCACCAAACCAAAACCATTTGCAAGTAAGTTTACTTCATTCTCAACTTTATTAATCTTGCCCATATAATTTTTAATTTTTTTGTTGGAATTATTCTGTTGGCACCTCTTCGCTTGTAATCTGTGCATTATAATTCTGTCACCTAATTGTTCGTGAATGTTACTGGATTGAATGCTATTGGAAAATGTTATATTACAATTGAATTACCATTAAGCTATACTCAATTTTGGTTTTTGGAAAAAGAGTTAAAGACCCATTTCCCCATTCTTTGATTGATTTTGATTTTTTAGATGAAGGAGTTTTGAGTTGTGAATTGTGATTATTGGGCAGTTATGGCAATGAGTGAAGACCCAGTTCTTAATTGGATTCTTACTGAAGGAAAGGCAACACAAATTACTAAAACAAGTTCTGTTGGTGGTGGTTGTATTAACCTTGCCACTCGTTACGACACCGATGTTGGTCCTTTCTTTGTTAAAACTAACAGGTATATTATACATGGTATTGTGTTGCTTGATTATTTTTATGTTTGATTCCAACAACATCCCATTACAATTAAGGGGCTTGAGTTTGAGAGGTCAAATGTATGCAACCTTATAACTTGCAAGCGATAGCAAAGAGGTGTTTTCGATTGACATTTGGTAGCAAATTTTGAATTGCGCATGATATAATGATACATTTAAAAATAATTCATTATTATCCAAAACTAAAGAATTATGAGTCTTTGGCCAATTGAGAATGGACATAGTAATGACATAGAGTAAGTGGTAAATTTTGAGGAATGCGTGTTCTATAGCATTTGTTGGCAATCCAAACTTGTGAATCTCTCATATGATATGTAGTGTCTTTTATGTTATAATTTGTATAATGATCTTTGCTAAACTTTATTGAATGTTGGAATAGGAGTATTGGTCCGTCGATGTTTGAAGGGGAGGCTCTTGGTTTAAAACTTATGTACGAAACCAATACCATTCGTGTTCCTAAGCCATTTAAGGTATTCATTTGTCGATGCCTAATCTTGCTTGTTCTATAAGAAGTTATAGTTTTGAGTGTATCCGTTGTTGAGAACTGCAGGTGGGATCTTTACCACGTGGTGGCTCTTACATCATTATGGAATTTGTAGAATTTGGAGCATCTAGAAGTGGACAAGTAAGGATGGATTGGCTAAAACTGACTGTATTTATAATTTATGTGGCCTCCAAGTATATTAAATAGGTCATATATATTTAGGCTGCTTTAGGAAGGAAGCTTGCTGAGATGCATAAAGCTGGAAAATCTGCAAAAGGCTTTGGTTTTGATGTTGATAATACTATTGGGAGGTACATTACTTTCTGAGCTGCCATCATCCTTCTAGCTTACACTCTCCCAAGTTCTTGGAACACATATATACAATAAGTCCAAATTTGTGATAGCGAAAAGAAATACCGTCTTATATCCATCTATCTTCTATGACTATGAAATAATATATAACTTTGACAAAAAGTTCTGTCTAACATCAATTCGTATCTCATTTTGTGGTATGGTCGACGAGCTTTGATTTGTTGCTGTAGCAATGATCGGAGTTCTGGATCACGACATGCTGTCAGTGATCAGGGCTTCATTTATACGTGACTTTATACTCATTTTTGTGCAGTACTCCACAGATTAATACGTGGACTTCAGACTGGATTGACTTTTATGCCAAGCATAGACTGGGCTACCAACTTAAACTGGCTCGAGATCAGTATGGAGATTCTTCTATCTATGAAAAAGGTTTCACCCATGGTTTTTTGCTGCGATACTCTATTATTTAGAAGTAGTATTTAGATTATAGCCTTCTAATTCCCTAAATTCCTCCTGATATATGTTGATGATGAGTTGCTAAATGATGATTTAGATCATACAGTTGCTGCTGAATCAATGGTTCTGTCTGCGTTTGTTCCTCAACTCCTCATGATACTTCCAACATTATTTCAAACCTTTTAAGGCCTGTTATATACAACCTGAACTTTTTTACATATTGGCTTTGGCTACTTATTGATCTTGCAAGAGGCATTATGAGACAACACAACGATTTAGTTATATTGCAACAGGTAGATATAAGGAAATTACGCAAAGAACGAACTTTATGGGGTTTATAATAGGAAATACTTTAGAGTTTACGTAGATTTGGTTTGGCATCAAACGCAGAGCTAGTAGAGGAAGGAGTATACAGTGTTAAAGAAGAAGGATAGCAAGAGAGAGAAGGGCACATCAGACTGAGAGTCTGAGTTTATTCTGTATTCTTTTGTTAGCTATTTACCTTTTTTGGGATAGATTTCAAGCCTCACTCACATGCTTGTTCTTTGTCTTCATTGTCTGTATTTTTCATTAAAACACCATTAATAATAACAGTTTTGCTTCATCAAAAATTCATCATTCCTATGTGTAGCACGTAGCAGCTCAATATTACTTATTAGACAAAGGAGGATAACCTCCATTGGTTTTGGGATGTGTGACGACGAGAAGATGCTTTGGACTAATGACAGAGTTGGACAAGCACTAACTATACAAACGTTCACGAGAAATAGAAGATGCCTTAAATTGTCTAGGTGAATATGGCTATGGGATGGCTGAATTAGCATAGGATGAGGATCAATGGAAATGAGGAATTGTTAAAACAATCTATTTTGTTCAACTTCAATTTTTTTTTTCATGTAGCCAACCTCGTAACATGTAATTTAGGTTTCGCATTGTTGTTGTTGATTACGGTTAAATCCATCAAGAATATTGCACATAAATGACTGGGGAAATTATTTGATGAAAATAAAGCTTACTTTTAGGCATTTGATAGGATTCAAACTATGCACCTAAATCCGAGGCATGCATTCACACGTGTCATGTGTATTACACACACCCTGTGCACAGCACACATGCTGTCTCTTGTGACTGCTAGGCATACACGACATAGCAGACTGTTGTACCTGGTTCAATAAACCTGAATGTATATCTGTCAGATCTTTAATCTATGATGATATCATGAAATTGTCTTCTTTCTGATAAATTCTCCCACCACCCCACCCCCACCCCCACCCCTAAGCTGAAATAGAAACATTTTAGATACTAAATATGCTACTCTCTTGATGGTTACCTTTTTCTCTGTTCATCGTAAAATATTTTATTTGACCTGATATTTGGGTATTTTCTTCTGACAGGACATAAGCTGGCGAAGAACTTGGCACCACTCTTTGAGAATGTTGTGATTGAACCATGTTTACTGCATGGAGACTTGTGGAGTGGAAATATAACCTATGACAAGAATGGCGAGCCTGTTATTCTTGATCCTGCATGCTATTGTGAGTCCCAGGCTTCTAGTCGCTTCACTTTTGTTTTTGAGGGGTTAGCAGAAACTGCTATTTTGTTTTGGGTCCTGCTTAGGCATAGGTAGCTCCAATTATTCTTGAGCTACCTGTTATTATGTAGATCCTTAACACTTAGGGGGTGTTATAACTTTTTTTGATGCTAGAAATGGATTGATTTAACTGTGTCCGTTACTTGTGGTTTGGTGTGGGATTTTGTTAACCCATTCCGTTTGACAGAGGTAGCACTTAACCCTAATTTATTTCCCCTCATCGTCCTGCTAAAACCAAATCCGTCACTTTTTTTTCTATCTTCTCGTATCATCATGGTGTCCTCTCAGCTCTTTCATCTCTTGTGAACGCTTTTATGCTATTTTATTATCTCTAACCTATGAACCCTAATTTTTCATGTCTCTCCTCTCAAAATCCTAATTGTAACGTTAATGGCGGATTTGAAACTTAAAAGTACCCTTCAAATTTCGTAAGTCGACAACTTTTGTAGTCCCAACTCAATTGTTCTTGAATTTTAGGAGCTCTTTTCCATTTTAGCTGCAAGTATAATTTTGATATAAATTTTTTATTTTAATCTTCATTTCTTACTCAAATACAATTTCAAGTTGTAAAATATCATGATGTTCAAGCTCATATTTTTCATTCGGTTATTCTAAATGGACAGTGGGTTTCTCTGCTCTTTGGTTGATTGTATATAAGAGTTTAGATTAAGGAGATATTATTGGTTGGGACTCTTTAGAGTATTATTGTGCATCATTAAATTAATTAAGGAGATTTTCTTATTGTTTGTTCTACTGTTTCATGATGAAAAATCAGCTGACCCAAAAATTTAGCTGATTAGTTACCATGAACTACCAAACAACAAGAAAAGGAAACAAAGACAAGTGTTTCCTTTCTATGATCATACCTAACAACTTTTAACATTAACACTCAACGTTACCCTTACCCCTTTTTATAGTTTTCCTTTCCATTCCGTTTCCACTTCCCATACCAAACACTCCCTTAATGGGAATGAAGGGACTTGAAGGGAAAAGATAAGCAAATGATGTGTTTTCCCTCATTTGTATAGTATGTTTGAGGTGAAGGAATTGGCTGACGAATGGGAAATTTCGCCATTCTTTTTAATAACCAAATTTCTCCAAGAAAGAAATATTGGAGGGTTATTGAAATTAAAGATGTTTGGAAGGTTTTAATTTTGCCAAATGATCTTCATATTTTGTTGATGAGTTAACCAGCACGGAGCAGTTGGTCCTCATAATGTGCAGTGATTAGCTGGGGCTGAAACAAAAAAAAATTATGATTTTAAATAGCATGGCAGGAAAGGATCGGCACAATTCCCTCTCTTCACCCCCTCCCCCCCCCACCCCCCCTTTGAATCTTGTCTAAATGGCTTTTTACCTCTGCTGCTCTCTCCTTCCCCTCATCAGTTCCTCCCTTATTCATATCCGAACAACTTGTTACCTAGTAAATATGAATCATACAAGATAATAGAATCATTCCCCTGAAAATTGTGATGAAGGCCAACAAGGTCCATGATTAGTTTTCATTTGAAATGATTAAATTGTATGTGGTAAACAGAATCAGCTTCTAAATTGATCATGCACTTTGGTGAAGAATTTGCAATGTACTAAATGTTAAGTATATGCAGATTAGGCTATTCTCGAATTTTGTTTTATGTTTTAATTTAAAAACGTTCATTGTCTCTCAGAAGTGGTCAGAGTTAGTTGAATCGATGACTAAAAAGCATGAGTTTTGGATTCCTAATGTCCCGCTCATGTGCACATATGTGACCTTTCTTATTGATGTTCAGTCAAAATGTTCACTGTTGTATGAAGTTCCTGCAATGTTTGTAACATTAATGATTAATCTATTAAAATAAAAGGGTGGATAACTCCATTAACATTGTTATTTCTTTGTCTGTAGACGGGCACAGCGAAGCAGAATTTGGAATGTCATGGTGTGCTGGCTTTGGTTCATCATTTTACAACTCTTATTTTGAGGTATTCTCATTTCTGATTACCATGTCTATTAGGCTATTACTGGTAGATTAATGAAAATGTTACTGTAAAGCGTAGACTATCTTTTTATATTCAAATTATCCCAATTGATGCACATTCCTTGCACCCTTCGTTTAAAACTGTCTGCATAATTTAGTAGTGGTAATCGGTAGCTGGTACATAGCCATACGATGTAGGAAATTCGATCAAAACCTTTACTATTCTAAAAATCTGATAATTCGTCGAGAAATTGACTTATAAGTTGTGATCTATCCTCAGGTGATGCCGAAACAACCGGGTTTCGAGAAAAGAAGAGAGCTTTATTTGTTGTATCATTACTTGAATCACTACAATCTTTTCGGTTCGAGTTACCGATCATCAGCAATGTCTATAATTGAAGATTATTTGCGAATGCTACGTATTTAATTTTTTAATGTTACTTGGTGACATGTTCTATATAGCCCAACTTTTGTACCCCGCTTGTATTATTGTAAAATTTATACTAACATGTACTACTAAATATAATGAAAAGTATCACAGACATAACCATAATCTTTCTTCTATATTATATAATATATAGTGTAAATTAAACTTTTGTGGGAGATGATCTCTTTAAAAGACATCTTTCATGAAAAGTTCAGCGCATTTTAACATAAAAAAGGAAAAACAACAATTCGTTGTTGCATGTAAAAAAAGAATCTTTTCCCAAGATATAGCTAATTTATAAAGTATTTCCCATGTTACGTAGCACGCAAACTTTATTTCCAAAATACCGTTCATATAGAACGGACTTTTTTTTTTAAGCAGGGTTGAAGCAAGACCACTATGTAAGGTAACGGTTTTACTGTGATGCACAAATCGCCACTTTGAATGGTGGTTTACTAAGCAGGTTTTTTAAAATGTTGGGTAAAAATGAAACCGCCACTTTAAATGGCGGTTTGGTTGTGGGGGATTTTGCTTGGCTTTGGCTTGAACCGCCACATGAGTTGACGGTTTTGTCTTAAGGTGAACCGCCACTTAATTTGGCGGTTTTTGTTGGATTATTATTTTTTATTTAAACAAGCTTTTGTTCATCAAATCCTCAAAACCTACATTAAAATAATTAAACCTCCGTATTTAATAACAAAGCAACCAAGAACCAACTCCAATACTCAAAATACCACATTCATCATTGTTAAAAAGATTCCACACATTAATTACAAAAAGAACGCATATATATGTATACACATAACTAAACGACCATCCAAAATGATACATAGTTCAATAGATATCTCAAGTCAAGTAATCTAGACTCCCCAACCCCGTTTTCTGGGTGCACCGGTCGTAGAGGTCATGTGGACTCATCAGCCTCTGTGATGACATCAAGAGCAGGTGCTCGTCGCTGACTAGCACGCTGATATGTCAAGATCCGGTTAGGAGGCAATGGATGTAGAGGAGTAGACAAGGCCCTAGGGGAACAAATGGCGACATAGCACCTGTAGATGATGACGGAGATCCCGAAAAATCGACCTCGACTAGATAAACGATCGGATCCTCTTGATGAACCTCTACTGGAACCTCGTGAAGAACTACCTCTATGACCAGAACCTCTAGTAGAAAGAGTGTGCAACGTGTCATCATCAATGGTAGTGGGACGGGTGGGAATTAGGTAATCATACCCCGTCTGACTCAAGACCTCCGTCAACGACATGCTGATTGAACCCAAGGTCTGAGTGTATAGGCGATATCCTACATCAATAGGCAATGCATATGCCCCGTGTGTTGCGTCACTACACTGTACAAGAACCGATCTTATGCGCTTAGCCTACATATAAATAATAAGTTTTATAAGAATTACATGTATTAATTAATATTTTTGAACGTTGAAAGACAACTTACCAATATTGTAGCACTGGGATGATAGTGCGAAGCTGGCTATGCAAATGTTGGGTTCGTGATGCGCAATATCGTGATTTGCCAATACCACGCCATGTACATACCCAAGCTCTAACCGGTGTAGTTCTCTTCTTGCAGCATCATGCTTTCTCGATCATTCCATGCATCTACGTGCGATCGATGTCGAACCAGGAAGTTCTTGTCGGCAGTCCTCCGATCAATGGCATGTAATGTAGCCTGGGTGTCACAAGCATCTGGAATTGGTTGCTCCAAACTAAATTGGCGCATGACACGATCCGACAGATGGAACTTCATGATGTTGCAAATTAGGGGATAGTGGGATTGCCATATTACTTGGCTATCTCTACATATGTCAGACAAAGCCTCCACCTTAGCCACCGTGTATGGCTGCCATGTCATCTATCAAAGAAATCAATAAGCTTAGTAATTTTACACAATTGATTCAAAAGTAAAAAAATTATTAAATACTACATCACCTGATTGTCCCTTTGTCGATCATGGGAATCCTGGTAGTAGACTAGAGTATGTGGAGAGTGTGACCAGGAAAGATGTACTCGAAGCTAGCTGTGAACAAATGGATTCTATGAGAACGAAGCTTGAAATTATCCAATTTGAATTAAACTAGGACATGAACAAATGGACACCTTGCCCCTTTCATTACAACATTGAACGCTTTAGACATGTTTGTAGTTTTCACTCCATATCGATGGCCACAATCATGAAGTAAAGTCCATTGGCGCTCAGGAATAGAACCTTCGACGAGGTACTTATATGCATCCTCATTATACTCCTTAAGGCGATCCATGTAGTAATTATATTTTCAAATCTTTGTCTATTTAGAAGCTTTTCCAAATAAGTTTTTGATTGCTATGTTCTAGAACTTCTTATGTACGTTTGAAGCAAGATGTCGTTTACAAAACCGATGGAATGCATATGGCTCTTCCCAACCTTTTCCAACGCTGTTCATTGCATGCAAAATTCCCTTGTGACGATAAAAAATGACACACAAGCCATCTCTTTTAGTTACGTATTTCCTTATACAATCCAAGAACCAACTCCACGTGTCGTTACTTTCTCCCTCAACAATGGCAAAGGCGAGTGGGAACAACTGAGAGTTTGCATCTATCGCTATAGCTATCATAAATGTGCCTTTGTACTTTCCGTACAAATGTGTACTAATTATGGAGATAAGTGGTCGACAATGGGGAAAACCCTTAATTGATGGTTCGAAAGCTCAAAAAACTCTCTGAAAAATGACTCGGGTAGGATCCATTGTTGCTTGGACTTCCCAATGAATGACTGTACCTCTATTAGATTGCATTTACACCTGTAAGTACCTTGGAAGCTCCTCAAAAGACTTCTCCCAATCCCCAAAAACCTTTATTATTGCCTTATTTTTGGCCAACCAAGCTCTCTTGTATGTTATAACGAATCCGTATTTCGTATTAACAAAAGTAACAATTGACTTAACCTTAAAAGCTGGATCAACTCTAATCATATCTACGATGAGATCAACAATAAATTCAGAAGTTACGAGGGATGGTCATCACTGTAATGCCTTGAGCAATCTTGTTTGTGTTCGTTATATCACATAATTTTAAATGAACCAATGGTGGTCATGATTGCTCGCATCCTCCATTCACAACCTTTCTCCTCCGCATTAGTACATTGTATAACATACTTTGTAGGCTCCGACTCAATTACATGAAAGTTTCTACTGTTAGATATTGTCCATGCCTCAACATTCTTCTTAAGGTGGTCTAATGAGTTAAACTCTTTCCCTATCCAAAAGTCACCATTTTTCAGTCATGGAGTTGTCATTATTCTAAGTCATCCATGCATCAATCAACCTCTGATCGACCTTATTGATTCGGAGCCAGTCTTACGATGGAGCACCACTCCTAATCGCTGCATCTAGAGCTTCTCTTTTTTCATCGTCCTCCTCTGGATTAGAATCAATATGCTCATTCTCATGATCTAGAGAGTCAACCTCATTGGCATTATTGCTACCCAAGTGAGCCGTGGAGAAGGTGTTCATTAGACCACACCCAATGGCACATGAATGAGTTGGAGAAGTGAACTCTAGATGCTCATTCACGTAATTTGGGTTTGTTAACATTTCTGTGAATGTGTCATAATGCACACTAGGACCCGATTTTGGAAGTTCCATGCTAGTCATGACTTCCCTAGCATTAACCGAATTAGCAACCATTTCAACATAAACCTCCATTGCCGTTCCGAGGGCTTGTGAAGCTGCATAAGCAAAAGCACTTATGCTTTCTTCATTTCTAACCGAAACTAACACATTTTTCCCAGTCACCGGATATTTCATCTCTATTTTTAATATAAAAGAGTTGCGATCACAACCAATTACACTTTGCTAAGAAGCACCTCAAAAGTCATATTTTGACGATGGATAAACATCACTGCATTCCATCCTCCATTATACACAACATCGGATCCCGTATAACTTTTTTCCCCACCCCAATATACTATAACGGGATAATGATCCATATTCTGCACACACAAGCATGTTTTTAATGTGATATCACATACACTTTATTGTTGATTGTGAGTAAGGGAAGTATAAATGTGTATACAAGAATGTGTAATATTAAATTATTACAACACTTATTAGAAAGGTCAATTTAAATATAAAACAAACAACACCATGAATATATCCTAAATCCACGAAACTAACCCAAGAAAGTAGTAAACTTTCATTGTAGCATTTCATCGAACACTTTATATGCATACAAAAGAAATCATAAAATTCAACTACAAATGTGTAAACTGTAAGCTTAAATCATGAAATCAAGACAATGTTACAAACAATCAATCTATTATAAGTTCATACACTAGTGGAAAAAACCTCATTTGCTGCGGTTTTTTGGCCATTATTTGCTGCGGTTTTGGCCCCAAGCAATAGTGATAGCAGCAAATAGCCTATTTTAAATGCTGCGGTTTAAAACCGCAGCAAAAAAGGGCATTATTTGCTGCGGTCAACCTCAAAACCGCAGCAAATAAGTAAGATTATTTGCTGCGATTTTGGGGTTGATCGCATCAAATAATCTCACTTATTTGCTGCGGTTAAGGGTTGACCGCAGCAAATAGTTAGTATATATTTTTTCTTTTTTCGTTTAATACTCATATTAATCCAATAATAATGTACAATGTAATAAACAATGATTAATTCAATAATCCAATGATAATCGCAAATAATCACCAATAATCTCTTTGTAATAATAAACTCTCGATCGTATAAAATATAATATTATGTATGTACATATATATAATATACATTAAAGTCCTAAAAAAATCTATACTAATTACAATTTATCAAGGACAAAAATTAGCAAGATACGCGGCAATCTTGTCTTTTAATTCGCGCATCACTCCATTTCTTAGAGGGTGCGTTTCCGTCAGAATGTCTTACAAAACCTATAATTTAACATAAAATTAAAAGATTAATAAACATTAGATTTCACCAATAATAATTAATATTATAGTAAATATATATACTATAATATAATTTAAGAATATAACAAATACTTACGACATCTATATTTTCGACTCCAACCTCCTTCACGGATTTAATAATATCGTCCATGTATCTTAACGTGTAGTAGCCGCAATCAAAGGAATTAGAAGGTTGTTGAAAGCACTAAGAGAAAACAGATGTTAGTGCCAAAAAAGCATAAAAACGCATAAAATTGACACTAAATTAACACGTAATATCTAGCATATGACTATGATTTTCAATTCTAACCACTTCAACACAATAATATATACCAAATAGTGTTGTGTGCCAAGTTTCGTGCAAAACAAACCAAGTTTGAGCTACTTTATGCGCAAAAGTGCCAAAAACGCTTAAAAACCCTTAAAATCGCAACTTAACACGTAATTTCTAGCATATGACTATGATTTTCAATTCTAACCACTTCAATATAATATATACCAAATAGTATTGTATGCCAAGTTTCGTGCAAAACAAACCAAGTTTGAGCTACTTCATGCGCAAAAGTGCCAAAAACGCTTAAAAACCCTTAAAATCGCAACATAACACGTAATTTTTAGCATATGACTATGATTTTCAATTCTAACCACTTCAACACAATAATATATACCAAATAGTGTTGTGCCAAGTTTCGTGCAAAACAAACCAAGTTTGAGCTACTTTATGCGCAAAAGTGGCAAAAACGCTTAAAAACCCTTAAGATTCGCAACTTAACACGTAATTTCTAGCATATGACTATGATTTTCAATTCTAACCAATTCAACAGAATAATATATACAAAATAGTGTTGTGTGCCAAGTTTCGTGAAAAACAAACCAAGTTTGAGCTACTTTATGCGCAAAAGTGCCAAAAACACTTAAAAACCTATAAAATCGCATCTTAACACGTAATTTCTAGCATATGACTATGATTTTCAATTCTAAACACTTCAACACAATAATATATACCAAATAGTGTTGTGTGCCAAGTTTCATGCAAAACAAACCAAGTTTGAGCTACTTTATGCGTGAAAGTCCAAAAAAAGCTTAAAAACCCATAAAATCGAATTTGTGTACCTCTATTGCTGTCCATTTTGGAAATGTGGCTCTGGATGTAGATCCCATTTGTCCACGCACTTTTTTCATTGTGCTGAAACGCATGGGAAAAGTAATACTATATATATATATATATATATATATATATATATATGTATATATATATATATATATATATATATATATATATATATATGTATATATATATATATATATGTATATATATATATATATATGTATATATATATATATATATATGTATATATATGTATATATATATATATATATATATATATATATATATATATATATATATGTATATATATATATATGTATAATTATATATATATATATATATATATATATATATATATATATATATATATATATATATATATATATATATATATATATATATATATATCATTAATTAAATCAAATTGGTAAAATAATTAATAATACGTACGCATTCAACAATGCTTTGAATTTTGTGTTGCGAGGCGGACTTTGAGGTTTTTGTAACGAGTCGAAGACGTGCACAATGTTTGTTAAAGGACAAATGACCAAAAGTATCAAATGCAAACTACAAACGCAAAGTTAAAATCCATAAATTAGAGATTATGTGAACTTAAAAATCAAATGATAAGTTCAATTTCAAAAATAAAACTTACACTTCCACATATGGAGCCAGAATGAACGTGTTAACATCACCTCATGTAGACATGGATAAGAGCTATGTTCAACATCTCTTCTCTCAAAAATTGCCCAATGTCACTAGGATCAATAATTACAAATGGGCTCTCTAAATAGCAGAATTGTTCCTTCTGCAGGTTTAGAATGATTGGGTCCTCCTCACTTATGCGCGATGCAAAAGTGTGCAGCCATTTGCAATCTTGAGAGAGATCTTTTAGCTTCGCATCAGTCAAAATTGGAGTGCTTGGCATCGACTTTGACCTAGTTGGCACCTTTGCTGAGGAACTGATCTCTCTCCAAGATCTCTTTAGACTCTTTTGCTACTTCAATTTATACTATTAAATTAGTGTAAGCATGCAATTAAAAAATAAAAATAAATAAGGTACAAATGATTATTACCATGTTAGTGAATCGGACCCAAGCATATGGTCATGTGACGAAACTACCTAAGGCGTCTGATAGTTTCTTAAGGCTCCATTCTGGCATTGGAACCGGGAGTGAGAAATCTTCAAACCCCTTTAGAATTGTTTCCATGGTCACACTGATGTGGCCACTTGTAATAGGCATCGAATGCACTGTTTGGCCCTCTTTGGTTGGCTGGGCCACACCATATGCAACCTCAGTTAAGTCGCCATCACTAGCAACACTTAACTGAGGCAGCAAAAGAGAACAAGGAGTCGCCTCCTGAAAATTGTGTCGTTTAGTATAATAAGCATCATAATAAAATTTTAAAACGTGTTGCAATTTAATTTAATAAGTGCTTATATATTTAAAACTATGTACCTGCAGCACTGGCTCCGGATTTGGCTCCAAATTTTGAGTAACGGAGTTTATGGTCTCCGGTGTGCGGTTTTCCCCTTCAGGGGTAGTAATGGGCTGGGGTGCTTCGGGGGTAATGGGCTCGGATGTTGGCTCGACCAAAGCATTAGGATTCCCAAGTTAACTTTCCTGATCCTTGACAATCAGGTTTTCCAAGTCAACAATGGGTACTCCCATCTTCTGCAACACGACGGCCAGTTTGGCGAGAACGTCCTTCGTAATTTCTACTCGGAGGGTTGCTACTTTATCCCGCAGCATCGTATGGGATTGAGTAGCAACACACTCTTTACCGAATGCCTTCTGTAACCCCACGCGGACGCCTCCTTTTCCGACTACCTGCCCACTGTGGTCTTTCCCTAAGACCATATGCAATGCGTCAACATTGCCTCTTGGGGTGAACTCCCCCGTAGCTTCTTTTTTCTTCTAGCCCATCTGTTCAAATAAAAAGTGACATATATAACAATTAGTATAAGTAAATTAAAGCCAAAGAATACAAAACAAATCAAGAATATACTTAATAATTTCAAAACTCACCACAGCATCAGCAAGCTTCTTTGTTCTCGGATTATTAATGGTAAATTTACCACTTGCATCTCGGGAATGAAGCCCGCAATACCAATCTCGCACCCGATCTCCAGCAGGAGTATTCACGGATGCAGAGGTAGTCGTAGATAAGGGCGTGGATGAACTTTGATTGGGGTATCAACCCGCATCCACCCACTCTTTTCGGACCTCATCGTACGTTTTTTGGCCCAAGCGATGGTAAAACTTCCTATTGTTTGTTGAATCAGAAGCTTTACCACGCTTTTCCTAATTAATCAATAGAAATCGAATGTCATATATTAGTTTAATGACTGAATCAAAAGAAGTAAATTCAAATCAAAAACTATAATATAATATGAAATACTTACAACTTCTATGGGAGTTGTTCTTTTGGCAACAAAGGCCTCCCAATCCCTCTTCGATATGTGACCCCATATTTCATAGGGCATCTTTGAAGGTGCTTGCTCTCCACCTTCGTTTCCTGTTTTGACCTTTTTGGTCGTACGTGCACGCCTCTTCGTAATCCAGCCAGTTACTAGCTTGGATTTGAAATCTCTGAATCTTTCAGCAACAGTTGAAAGAAACACATTTTTCTTCTCCTCATCGCTTTCGATGTGAAAAAGATTCCACAAAAAAAAAATTATATTTATTAGTGCCAATTAAATTAATTTTAAAATAAAAATAAATGAATAAAAATAGTAAGTTGCTGATTACCATAGTATCATTCCATAGAGAGTTCTTCAAACCCTCTGGAACCTCGTTCCATGCGTGCAATATGGAAAGCTTGCGGATACATAGACCCACTTGTTTTCCATATTTCCTATGCCATTTTCCTTATGGTTGACCCAATGCATTGTATTCCAAATGCATGGTTTCTGTGACTTTGAGGTTTTTCATAGGACCTCGCCCTTTTCTTTTGTTACTGGTAGTAGGAGCATCCATTATTAGTGGGGCGTCTTCAGTCTCAAAATCATTGTCAAGTGGTGGAGCGTCTTTAGCCATACGCTCGTATGTCACAATTTGGTCATCTTCTGTGTCGTAACTATGATGCTCATTAACCGAGGTCTCAATCTTGGGGACAATTTCGTCTCTGAATAGATGCATTGTATATCAGTACCTGAAAGAGTATGAATAGAAATATATTAGAACACAAGCTAAGTAATATTAAGATTATGACTATGATTTACAATTCTAATACGTTCAACACAATAATACATATCAAATAGTGTTGTGTGCAAAGTTTCATGCAAAACAAACCAAGTTTTAGCTACGTTATGCGCGGAAGTGCCAAAAAAACTTTAAAAAACTTAAAATTTATACCTTGTGAATCACTTAATTCAAATGTATTCCTTCCGTGTGATCTACACGCATATAACCAACATCTACATCATCTACATCATCTTGATCCACTGATTTTGGATTGATAAAGGGAGGGGAGTCTTCAAAAGCTTCATATTCTTCCTCATCCTCAACATCACCTATACCAAGGATGCTTCTTTTTCCCGGTACAACAATAGACCATTTTTTATCAGACGGGTCTACAATGTAGAATACTTGCTTGGCTTGTGTGGCTAGTATGAATGGCTCCTCACTATCACACAAACGAGCTAAGTCTACAAGAGTGAATCCACAAGGGTCGTCATTTTTATGCATCGTCGATTATTATTTACCTACTTACATTTGAAAAGACCAATATTGAAAGTAGAGTAGTCAAGCTCCCATATTTCATGTACCCGCCCGTAGTATACCAATTTAGCATCAACCGGCGCTTGATCCTTCGCACTCGCGTAAAATGTAGATGACGCCAAAATAGAAACCCACTATTCTGTAGATAAGATGACTTCTTGTGTTGACCCTCAGTCCAAAATGCGAAGCCATTGACATCGTAACCCTCATATTTGTTGACATCATCACGAGGACCAAAAGCTAACCACTTAACACTTTCGGATACACCCTTGAGTTCTTCGCATATTACTCAATTATGAAACAAATTAATAAACGTCTTGTTATGCAACTGCATCAATGCCCTATCCCCTTTAGAAGGATGTTTTGCGCGCAATATATCAAGATGCTCACTCAAAAAGTGATGAACTTCCGGAATAAAAATGGAACACATACAAGTGTGCTTGTAGAAGGCTGTCTGGAGGAGGTGTGATTGATTTGGAGCCAATTTGTTCCTTTTCCCTCAAGCCTTCCTTCATGTCTAGAGGTGGGAAGTCCAATAGGCTTTGCCATGGCCAAATACTCGGCTATAAAGTTACTAATTTCATCGCTCACAGTGCCTTGAATCATACTCCCCTTAGGTTGTGCTGGATTCCTCACCTTGTTTTGTAAAACACCCATGTGTCTTTCAAAAGGATAACACCACCTTAAAAATAACTGGACCCAAAAGCTTGATCTCACGAACGCGATGGACAATAAGATGAACCATTATGTCAAAGAAAGAAGGTGGAAAATACATCTCAAACTTGCATAAAGTTACAATCACATCGAGTTGAAGAGCATCAAGTTTAAAGGGATCAAGAACTTTACTACAAATTGTGTTGAAGAACGAACATAGCTCGGTAATAGCATATCTCACATGTTTTGGCAGTATTCCACGGATTGCAACTTGTATCATTACATGGCAATCGTGAGATTTCATGCTTCCCAACTTCAGCTCACCATTTAGGCTCACAAATATCATTATGCTGAGTACCCAGACGGAACTTTAATGCCATACAAAGACTCACAAAATGTTCGCTTCTCTGCATTGGACAATGTGTAGCAAGCTGGAGGCAAATAAACTTTGTCATTACTCATCTTCTTCTTACCGCCCTTTCCCTTGTTACTGCCATCAACTTCATCAGCTCTATTTCTTTTCTTACTCACCTTAACATGTGTCCATAACTCCGGACGAAGACCCTTACCTTAAAACCAATCTTGCGTGGCCCTAACATCCTTTGTCTTACCCGGAATGTTCATAAGAGTCCCGAGTATGGCATCGCATACATTTTTCTCTATATGCATAACGTCAAGACAATGCCTGACCTGTAGATCTCTCAAATATGGAAGCTTCCAAAAGATTGATTCTTTTTTCCATAATCGGTCTTCACCCCCTTGCACTTGCCCTGTATTACCAAATGCAGTCTCAACTCCCTTAACCTGTTCGTAAACCTCATAACCGGTCAACGGTCAACGAGCTACACGGTCCTCAACCTCCCCGTTGAACATCTTCTTCTTCTTACGATATTGGTGATCACGTGGGAGGAACTTTCGATGGTGCATGAATACGTGTTTTCACTTAGGAATCCACGTGGATTCCATGTCATCGATACATATTGGGCATGCTTTCTTTCCTTTGTTCTTATACCCCGATAAGTTGCCATATGTTGGAAAATCATTAACGGTGCATAAAAGCATTGCACGCAAGGTGAACTCCTCATTAGCATATGCATCAAACACTGAAACACCTTCATCCCACATCTTTCTCAAATCCTCAACGAGAGGTGCAAGATATACATCTATTTCATTGCCAGGTTGTTTAGAACCTGAGATAAGAAGCGAAAGCATAATCTACTTACGCTTCATACACAACCAAGGTGGCAAATTATAGATCACTAAAAGTACTGGCCAAGTGCTATGTTGAGAACTAAGATTGCCGAATGGGTTTATTCCATCCGTACACAGTCCAAGCCTTAAATTACGAACCTCATCCCCAAAAGTCTTATAGAACCTATCAATACTCTTCCACTCCGGAGAATCAGATGGATGTGTGTGCAAGTAACCTTTCTTCACTCTATCTGCATGCCACCTCAAATTTAACGCATCTTTCTTTATAGAAAACAAGCGCTTGAATCTAGGTATGATTGGAAGATACCACAATACCTTAGCCAGGGGCCCTTTAGCATCTCGAGCCCCTTTACGCTTGTAGCGCGATAACCCACACCTAGAACACTCTTCTAAGTTCTCGTTTTCATTCCAATACAACACACAATCATTCGGACACGCATGAATCTTCTGGTACTCTAAGCCGAAAGGACACATGAGCTTTTTGGCATAATATGTCGACTTTAGAAGTTCATTTTCTTCAGGAAGCATCTCACCTAACGCTTCTAATAACATTGTGAAATTAGCGTCACTCCAATTGAACTTTGACTTAATGTTGAAAATTGTCAACACTGCTGTTAGTTTGGTGAACTTTGTACATCCAGGGTACAAAGGCTTTTGAGAAGCCTCTGTCAACAAGTCAAAAACACGAGGACGTTTTCCTAACTCATCCTCGACTCCCTCCATCATCTCATCAACACGATCCACATCTTGATCGACATTCTCTTCATCTGTCTCATACCCATCAACATGATCTACTACATCCTCATTGACATCAGCCACATTATTGAGGTCCTCAACAACACTTTTCTCTTTGTGAACTCCCTTCTCACCATGCCAAACCCAAACATGATATTGAGGCCTAAACCCACGTCAAAGTATGTGCTCCCTAAGGATATCAACACTATCTAGCTTTGATACATTGCCACAAGTGACACATGGGCAATAAAAACCAACTCCCCCCATCCTAACTTGATGTTCAACTGCAATACTACAAAATTCTAATACGCCATCAATAAATTCCGACGATTCAATGCTTCCATACATCCAAGAACAATCTTTTGTCTTCCTAATTTGTGTGATTAATTAATTCAAAATAAAATTCTAATAGTTAATAGCATGCAGTTTTACTCTTTATCATATATTTTTTAAGGAGTATTTTTTTTTCAATATTCTTATTATTACTTATTTTGTTAATATGTTATGGTTGATATTGTGAAAAAAAGTATAATCATCATAATATCTAGCATGGAAACCTTAATCCACCTAAACATCGTAGAGAAAGACCTTGCAAAAATAAGAATACAACGCAAATATGTCCAATAACCAATTTATTTTTTTTTCTTCTCAAAAATAAATTTCATGATTCAAGATAATTATTAAATTGTAACTAAATTTCAATATCAGAAAGTTCAAGTATACAAACAGAGAAATTTAGTTTGGAGTAGAATATAAATATACTACTCCTTTAAAAAATATACTACTACATTTGATGTTGAATGTGTACAATGAAAAACAGAGAAACAAAGTTGGCCTAATTTTCGAGTGTTTTCATGAATATCTTGCAAAACTTAAATGCTTAAAAAATTAAAAAGAGAAAAAATACCTTAATGTCGTGGGTTTTGAAGATGAACAAAACCAAATTTCGTGGGTTAAAGAACCAAGAAGATGAAGAACAGGTTGAAGAAACAGTTACGTACAGTTGTGTTTTTCGAGTGTTTTTTAATGGGTTTATGAATCAGTTTGCGAAGAAAGCTGCAGATGATGAAGAATTTATGGTTTTTAGAAGAAGATGAAGATGAAGAATGAAACGTTGAATGGCGAAAATGGTGGGTTTGAGAATACATACCAATTTACATATTTGTGAAGATGTGAAATAAAACGTTGCATTGGCGGGTTTTAATTTTATCATTGTGTAGAGGTTATTTGCTCCGGTCACACACAAAAACCGCAGCAATTGAGAGGGATTATTTGCTGCGGTCAGCTAAAAACCGCAGCAATTGAGAAACGCCTTTGTCTATTTGCTGCGGTCAATCAATAACCGCAGCAAATAATGCTTATATATATTTTTTTCCGTTTAATATGCAATTATTTGCTGCGGGCATACTAAAACCGCAGCAAATAATCATTATTTGCTGCGGGCATCAGGGAAACCGCAACATTTGTAGACTTTTTTTTTTCTAATTCTTTTTTCTTTTTATTGCTGCGTATATAGAAAAACCGCAACAAATGATACGCAGCAAATACGTTTTTTTCCACTAGTGAAATGACAACAATCATGAAAAAAAATCAATTTGCAAATTGCAAAAAATAAGGGTTAGATTCATACCTTAAATGTGGATGAGAATAAACAAGTAATCAAGGAGATGAAGAGAATGTAGTTGATTGATTTAGTTGAGTGAAAGGAATTGTGAACAACTAGAGATTGAGTAAGGAAAAGCTTTTATTTTATGAGAAGTCGAATGTGAGGAAGGAGTAAGAGATTAAGCCACGAAAATGAGAGCAGCAGACAGTGGCTCTTTTATTTTGTACACGAATATAACCGCCATTTAAAGTGGCAGTTTACCTATTATTTTTTTTATTTTCAAATTAATGCAAAACACTATTTCAAGAGAGGGTTTAAATTGAATTCCTAACTAAATCGCCGTTTCAGAAAGCGGTTTCATTAAAAAAAAGGGAAAAAAAAGCAATGCCCAGTTGTCCTACGTGGACAGTATTATGAGAAATATTTTGCTGACCAACGTAAAGTTGGAAAATTTTCTATAAAAGCAATAATTTGGGAAAAGATTCATAAAAAAAAAAAGGTTTCTTCACTCATCGTAAAATAACTTACTTTAATATCTCTAAATTCGAAAACAAAATAAAGGAAGATTTGATATTTGAATTTGATAATTTTAAATCTCAAAATCAATCAGGATTTTCTATAATTGCAGTGTATGTTGATGATTTAAATATCATTTGAACTCCTAAAGAGTTTGCACAAACTACAAAATATTCGATGAAAGAATTTGAAATGAAAGATCTTGGCAAAACGAAAATTTTCCAAAAATGATAATTAGAGCACTTCATCGGTAGAATCTTTGTACACCAGTCCAACTATACTGGAAAACACAAATTCTTAGTTGAGACCGTCTATTCTATAGACGCCTTATATTGGGTCAGCCCAATTTTTTATTTTTTTTTAAAAAAAGCAAATGAGGTAACTGAATCACAAAACACGCGCGTTTGTGATTAGTCATTTCATAACCTTTTAACTTCAACTTCCATTTACTTCCTCATTACTCTCTTTCCTGACAAATTTACCCTCCTAATCTTCATCCCTCAAACTTCCATTTTTTGATTTCTAGGGTTCCAGTTTGTTGTTCAAGATTCTCCACACTTGCGATTTTTCATTCTCTGTTTAAAATTCTCAAAATCTACGTTTCATTCAAGGTGTGTGTTTCAAAATTCTTTCAATGGTTCACCATTTTCATCTGAAAAAGCTTCAATTTTTGGTTAATTTTTCGCTATTTCTTGTACTGGACTTAGGTTTTCAAAATGGAAAAACTCAGTGACGCTGATGTGTTAGCTTCTGTTTTTTCCAAAAGGAAGAAAGGGGTCCCTCCAAGGGATCAAAATGTCACCCCTCAAGAGACAGAGGTGACCGAAAAAGTCCTCAAACAAAGGGCTCCCAGGCCTCAGACTTCACTGGTGAAGATAGAGACAAATGAAGGAATTTAAGTTCATCTTTTTGACCTAATTTGAGATTATTGCATTATATATTTTGGATATTTGACCCACTCATTTGGGATTATGAAATCGTTGAGTGCATGATAAATTATGGAGTGTTGTGTTGTATTGTTGTTTTTTGGAGTATAATATGTGATGGTTAGTATTATGATAAGATGTATTTGCTCTTATAATAATCTATTTCTGTGTCTAAAATAAATGTATTTGCTCTTATAATTTATGTTTATGTCTAAAATAATCTATATTCATAGTTGGGATTATAATACTAAATGTTGGAGTTATAATATTATGTATTTGGATTTATAATATCATGTACTTAGAGTTATAATATTATGCATTTGCTCTTATACTAAACATTGGATGCATAATATTATGTATCTGGATTGATATTTTGATGTGGGATTATTTTACGAAGTATTTGGTGTTGTATTGATATACAATTGGAATTATAATAAGGTATAATTGAAGCTTTATTTTTGTTTTGAAGTTATAATATTTTTTTTGTTATATTTTGGATTGTAACATTATTTGTTTGGATATATAACATTGATAAATTGCGTTTTCTTCTCAGTGTTGATAAGAACATATATACCAACTACAAACCCTATCTATTTCATATAAATGGTAAAGAACAAGTAAAGCTAACTGCCAAACAAGTTGATGACGTTAATGATATTGACTTTTGACGGCTTCTTAGAATGAAGCCTTTTAGGTTTCCCGTGGGTATTATTCCTTTTCTGGTTGCCCACTTTGATGCAGTCAGCCGCATCCAGTATCTGCCGAATCAACCTAACTACATTATCACGGTTGTTGACGTTTGTGACATTTTTGGGTTGCCGTTGATCTCTTCTAAACGACTAATTGCTCGATCTAAGAGAGCGGATAACGATGTTGATACATTGCTAGGAAAGGTTGGCTTCCCTAAGCCTGAGTCGGTCAAGGCAAAGTAGATTCTTGCTATATTTAATTGGTTTCTCGAAGGCGAGGATGATTTTAAAAAACTATTTGTTTTGTACTCGTTGGCTATCTTGTTGGTCCCCCTCACAGACTTTAAATTGAAGAAGTCGATTTATCCTTGCATTGCTGATGCTTCAGCAATTAAGAAATTTGATTGGTGTTCTTATATTTTGGACAATTTATGTGAAGCGATAGAACGATCAACCAAGTTTGTTAATGGTTGTGTTTTGATATTGTTTGTCTGCCATTGTTATCGGTACCCTCACCAAGGGAAATCGTACCCCGACTCCCTCCACTTAATCAAGCAAATGCTTGATGACCAGCTCAAATAGAGGTTTTGACCAGGAGAGGTAGAAGGGGTTTGAAAGAGGTATTTTTGTGTCGCAGGGATTTCCGCTCACCAGTCAATACATTGACTGGTGTAGAACAAGTGCCGGTTCTAAAGGAAGATGTTAATGAGGTTGAAAAGGATCTACCTGATGGTGAACCAACTAACTTGTTTGATGATCCGTCATTTGAAACCAACGATCCGGTTCATGTGGATCATTAAACACATTACAGTTCTTTCACTTACACTTTCGATACGCGATGAGAGACAAATTTGGAACTTTCTTGCAAGGCTACAGTGTAAGTTTTTCTTAACGAATTTTAACTTTCAAAATATTTATGAAATAGTCTATTAATTTGTTGATATAGTAGCACACAGTTGGCATTTTAATAATCCATAGTTGGTATTATAATTGCTCTTTTTTGGTATTATACTATATTTTCTTTAGGACTATACTTGTTTATATTTGGTACTGTAACACTATACAGTTGGTATTATAATACTATATAAGTGGTTTTATAATTATATATGTTTAGATATATAATATTATATAATTGACATTAAAATTTACCTTAGTTGATTTTATAAATGGTTGATAGCTTACATTTTGTATTATAATATATCAACTCAGGATCTACAGATGGCAGAGGTTGTTTTCAAAAGAGACTTGGAGGTCATTATGCATACAAACTGTCAGAGGGTGGCGGCGTATAATTTACGGATGGGGAGAGATGATGAGGCTGTGACAAATGATGAAGTTTTGTCGCAGACTGAACAAACATGGCAGAACAATGATTAGCTGGCGTCCATCGATGTGTTTGGCGGGATTTTGATTAATAAGAATAACCCCATGCCTGAAGCACCCCCCCCCCCCCCCCAAATTGTGTATATCTATTTGGTATAACCCATTGTATAAGGAAAAAGTATTTCTGGGTTTATTACAATACAAGATGTTTATCATATTACATTTTCTTATATATTACATTATATTTTGGATCATAATACTAATTAATTGGAGTTGTACCGAATTGTTTCTATAACTATAACATTGTTCAGTTTTGGCCGTGCAACTTTCTCAACGTTAATAACAAGTATACATCCTAGGAGGATAAGAGGACGCAAGTGATTAACGGTTGGAAGCATTGGGTTGAAGCGCATTCCCCCGTGGATTTCAAGAGTTGCAATATGGTATATACCCTACTCATTACAATGAGACTTAATTTTTATAACTCCAATTACATGATGGAATATATTATATCATAGTTGCGGATATAATATGTTAATATTGGAAATATAATACTATGGAATTGGGGATATAATATAAGACATTTAGTATTATGTCATAATATAGTTGGCAGTATAATAGAGTATGTTTGTGATTATAGCATATACAATTGCTGTTATAATATCATATATTTGTGATTATAATTTAGCGTATTTTATGTTATAATAAATTTCTGACCTTTCATAATCCAATGCATAGATCTTCGTGCCATATCAAAGGACTAACCACTACATGCTTGTCGTTATCGACCTGATTAACAAACAAATATGTTATTTTGACAACCTCGAACGTCCTAATTTAGATAACACTATATTAGTTGCAGAAAGAGTGGTATGGCCACATTTCCCAAGTGCCTATATATTATCCACGTCTATGTGTACATCACTTTTACATATTTTCTGAATTGTAATGCATCGTGACGTTTTTACCGATTTTGCTGTTGTAATGGGACACGATGAAGCAACAGACTGTGTTATGTTTGGTGTTAAGGACATAAATTTTGACTGGACTATGAACGATGAAAGTGTATACTGTGGCATCTACATGACGTATTTTATGGAACAGTATCAAGGCATAATGAACATAGACCCACTCAATCAGGTTTGTTTATAGTTTGTTTTTCGATAAGTTTCATTTGTGTGTTTATACATTGTTTATGAATTGTTTATATTGAATCATTAATAACTTGTAATGGTTCAACAGCTTGCAGATAGAAGATTTCGCAGGGCTACGATATTAACAAGCAATCTGCTAATCGACATGAATATGGACCGAGATAAATGGGTCACGTTGGCGAAGGAGTTCGCAGTTGAGAAGCCCCAAAGATTTCCATCAATAATTGCTGCGAGGACGCCAATGCCATTAGCAATGGTCGATGACAAAAAATGGAAGAGAACGACAAAGCATATAGCTCAAAGGCAAAAGCCAACACAAGCTGCTCCAAAGAGACAACCCAAGGTGAATGTGCCAAGTAAGAAGACAAAGTATGTTGTTTTAAAACATTAGCGTATTAATATTGGAGTTAGAACATTGTTATTTTGATGTATGCTTCTAACAAAATCAACAATAGTTTATGGTTATTTTTAGGCATTTGTGAAACAATTTAAATCTGACTTAATCTAATTTATTATCATAGACGTTCAGATTTGGTGTTATATCAATATCTGACTATTATTATGGTACTCTGAAGTTGATATTATATATTAGTTTAGTTAAGGTCATCTTTTTTGGTCCTCTCTTTGATCTAAATATGGTTGACATTATATATTGGATGTGTTCTTAAAATCAATAATTGTATATATTTATATTATGATTCGGATTTATAATACTTTGTATTTGGATATTTAAACGTCAGTATTTGGATATATAATGGTAGTATTTTAGAGTATTCTAAATGAATTATGTCATAACATTCTGTATATAACAACAATTGTGTGTACAAGATGTTTAACATAATATATTTCCCAATATATTATATAATATTCAGGATCATAATATCATGTAATCGCAATATATAACTCATATTTATAATTATAATACAACCTACTATCTTCATTTTTGTTCTTCTTCTTCACTTACCTTCTTCACCTACTTCCTTAAACCTAACACGAGTTCGGTTTTTTTTTTTACTTCTGAGAATATGAACTCCAATAATTGTGCCGCCACCCATAGTAGAGGTTTAAATTTGAATAATAAGGTCAGATGTGAGCATGGTATGAAGGAAATTAGTGTCCTTTAATCAAGTGTAATTACTAATATATAAATGGGTCGAATCATGGAGATAAAATACGTTCGATTATTTTAGGTGGTCATAGTGTTTTTCTAGAAACCAACTATGATCTGAATCTAATGTGATTAGTTTACTACTATTATAATCGTGTCCTATGATGTCACACATATAAGAAATTGATCGGATATTATTTACACCAAGAATATAAGATGCTCATTGGATACTTAAAGTATGAGGAGTTATACATAAATTGAATATAAGTTTAATTGTGAATTAAAACATATACTTAATCATCATAAGTGTTACTTGAAATTTGAAGAGTAATTAGTGGTTTAATTTTGTGTTAATTGGGAATTAAAACTAACTTATTTCATCATCATCAATACATGTAAAGGTTACATATAATGAGTATATGAAGAGGTGATACATTATGTATAAATAGATACACTTTGTTCATCTTTTCCATAAGCTATATCATTTCTAGTATTCTCTACATACTCAAAATCTTCACCTAAAAAGTAATGAGAAAAGAGGTTTTTCTTATTCCGCACTAGCATGTGTGGTGATCCATTCGATACTTGTGGACAAACATTAGAGGAACGGAATTTGACGTTCTATTATCTCTTTTTGGTATATTTCATATCCAATTATATAACGTGGAATTCACGCATTAAGGCACTAGTGGAAAAAACCACATGTGCTGTGCAACATATGCTGCGGTTTTATGTAGTCGCAGCATAAAATAATTAAGCAAAAAAAAATTAAATTATATACTGCGGTTCTTCAATGCTCGCAGCAAATAATTAAGCAAAAAAAAAAAGCTACTGACTAATCTGACTATATACTGCGGTTCCTAGTGAACCGCAACAACTAATTCTATAAATACTCTGGTTCTTGTTTGCCCGAAGCATAAAGTCTAATTTCCTTTAAAAAACCCACCTTTTAACGTTCATAAACCCATAAACCCACACGAAGAATTTTCATAAAAACCCACACGCAGCTGCTACTGTTTCATAAACCCATGTTCTTGTTCATCTTCTTCTTCTTGTTTTATAAACCCATTGAAGCCCACGTCATCTGCTACTGTTCATCTTCTTATTCTTGTTCATCTACGCGCTGTACTGTTCATAAACCCACGACATTTGCTCTACTGTTCAAAACACTCGAAATTTAAGCATTTCGTCTTGTTCATCTTCAAAAGCCACGAAATTAAGGTATAATTTCTCTTTTTAATTTGTTAAACGTTTAAGTTTTGCAAGTTATTCATGAAAACACTCAAAATTTAGGGCAACTTTTTTTTTTTTACTAATTTTGTTTTTGTTTTTCATCGTAGATTACATAACCCACGAAATCAAAGTAATTTTTATTTATTTTGTTAATTTTCAAGTTCTTATCTTTATTGTTTTACTTGTAATTTAGTAATTTAATGAAAAAAATATCATTTATTTGTGAATTTTACATTTTTTAAGTTTATGTTATTAATTTGTTAATTATTTGTGTATTTTGTTAAAAATGTGGTTTGTTGTTATACTTATGTCTTTAATTATTAGAATTAGAATACATATATTTTTAGGGTTAAATGATTTAATTTTATTACTTATATTTTGAATATGATTTTATTTACAATGTAGTGCTTAATATTAAAGTATGAAGTATAGAATTAGAATATGTTTGGTTATATAGAATTAGATTATGAAGTATATGAAGTGTGAAGTATACAATGTTAATTATTCTAAAGGATTTTAGTTTTGGAATACAATAATGTTGTGCTTTTATAGAATTAGAATATGAAGTATATATATTTAGGGTTAAATAGATTTGGTATAAATAAGTATATAAATTAATTGTTAAATATGTTTGGTATAAATAAGTATATATGTTAAAAAGTGATTATTAATTTTGTTTTGAATTAATTAATCACACTTAGGATGACAAAAGATCGTTCTTGGATGTATGGAAGCATTGAATCGTAAGAATTTATTGATGGCGTATTAGAATTTTGTAGTATTGCCGTTGAACATCAAGTTAGGACGGGGGGAGTTGGTTTTTATTGCCCATGTGTCAAGTGTGGCAATGTGTCAAAGGAAGATAGTGTTGATATCCTTAGGGAGCACATACTTCGACGTGGGTTTAGGCCTCAATATCATGTTTGGGTTTGGTATGGTGAGGAGGGAGTTTACAAAGAAAAAAGTTTTGTTGAGGATGTCAATATTGTGGATGTCAATGAGGATGCAGTAGATCGTGTTGATGGGTATGAGACAGATGAAGAGAATGTCGATAAGGATGTAGATCGTGTTGATGAGATGATGGAGGGAGTCGAGGATGAGTTAGGAAAACTTCCTTGTGTTTTTGACTTGTTGACAGAGGCTTCTCAAAAGCCTTTGTACCCTGGATGTAAAAAGTTCACCAAACTAACAGTCGTGTTGTATCGGCTTAGAGTACTAGAACATTCATGCATATCCGAATAATTGTGTATTTTATCGGAATGAAAATGAGAACTTAGAAGAGTGTCCTAGGTGTGGGTTATCACGTTTCAAGCGTAAAGGGGCTGGGGATGCTAAAGGGCCCCCGGGCTAAGGTATTGTGGTATCTTCCAATAATACCTAGATTCAAGCGCTTGTTTTCTATAACGAAAGATGCGTTAAATTTGAGGTGGCATGCAGATAGGGTGAAAAAAGGTCACTTGCTCACATATCCATCTGATTCTCCGGAGTGGAAGAGTATTGATAGGTTGCATAAGACATTTGGAGATAAAGTTCGTAATTAAAAGCTCGGACTGTGTACGGATGGAATGAACCCATTCAGCAATCTTAGTTCTCAACATAGTACTTGGCCGGTACTGTTAGTGATCTATAATTTTCCACCTTGGTTGTATTCGAAGCTTAAGTACATTGTGCTTTCGCTTCTTATCTCGGGTCCTAAAAGCCTGGCAATGACATAGATGTATATCTTGCACCTCTCGTAGAGGATTTGAGATGTGGGATGAAGGCGTTTCCGTGTTTGATGCACATGCTAATGAGGAGTTCACCTTGCGTGAAATGCTCTTATGCACCGTTAATGATTTTTCGGCATATGACAACTTATCAGGGTATAAGAACAAAGGGAAGAAAGCATGCCCAATATGTATCGATGACATGGAATCCACGTGGATTCCTAAGTGCAAGCACATATTCATGCACTATCGAAAGTTCCTCCCTCGAGATCACCAATATCGTAAGAAGAAAAAGATGTTCAATGGGGAGGTTGAGGACCGTGTAGCTCGTCGAACATTGACCGGTTATGAGGTTTACGAACAGGTTAAGGGAGTTGAAACTGTATTTGGTAAAACAGGGCAAGTGCAAGGGGGTGAAGACCGACTATGGTTAAAAGAATCAATCTTTTGGAAACTTTCATATTGAAGAGATCTACAGGTTAGGCATTGTCTTGACGTTATGCATATAGAGAAAAATATATGCGATGCCATACTCGGGACGCTCATGAACGTTCCGGGTAAGACAAACGATGTTGAAGCCGTGCGAGATTACTTTGAATGTAAGGGCATTCGTCCGGAGTTGTGGTCGTAGGTTAAGGTGAGTAAGAAAAGAAATAGAGTTGATGAAGTTGGTGGCAGTAACAAGGGAAAGGGTAGTAAGAATAAGATGAGTAATGAAAAAAATTATTTGCCTCCAGCTTGCTACACATTGTCCAAGGCAGAGAAACGGCCATTTTGTGAGTCTTTGTATGGCATTAAGGTTCCGTCTGGGTACTCATCCAACATGATGAGATTTGTGACCCTAAATGGTAAGTTGAAGTTGGGAAGCATGAAATCTCACGATTGCCATGTATTGATGCAAGTGTTCTTACCAATTGCAATCCATGGAATACTACCAAAACATGTGAGATATGCTATTGCCGAGCTATGTTCGTTCTTCAACACAATTTGTAGTAAGGTTCTTGATCCCTTTAAGCTTGATGCTCTTCAAGTCGACGTGATTGTAACTTTATGCAAGTTTGAGATGTATTTTCCACCTTCTTTTTTTGACATAATGGTTCATCTTATTGTCCATCTCGTTCGTAAAATCAAGCTTTTGGGTCCAATTTTTTAAGGTGGTGTTATCCTTTTGAAAGGCACAAGAAAGTTTTACAAAACAAAGTGAGGAATCCGGCACAACCCGAGGGGAGTATGATTCAAGGCTCTGTGAGCGATGAGATTAGTAACTTCATAGGTGAGTATATGCCCATGGGATAGCATATTGGACATCCCACCTTTTCACATGAAGGAAGGATTGAGGGAAAAGGAACAATTGGCTCCAAATCGATCACACCTCCTCGAGACAGTCTTCTACAAGCACACTTATATGTGTTGCATCATATTCCAGAAGTCCATCCTTTTTGAATGAGCATTTTGATATATTGCACGCCAAATATCCTTCTAAAGGGAATAGGGCATTGATTTAGTTTCATAATAAGACGTTTATTGATTGGTTTCATAATTGAGTAATATGTGAAGAACTCATGGGTGTTTTTGAAACTGTTAAGTGGTTAGCTTTTTGTCCTTGTGATGATGTCAACAAATATGAGGGTGAAGATGTCAATGGGTTCACATTTTGGACTGAGGGTCAAGATAAGAAGTCATCTTATTTGCAGAATAGTGGGGTTTCTATTTTGGCGTCATCTACAGTTTGCGCAAGTGCCAAGGATTAATCGTCGGTTGATGATAAATTCGTATACTACGGGCGGTTACATGAAATATGGGAGCTTGACTACTCTAGTTTCACTATTAGTCTTTTAAAACGCAAGTGGGTAAATAGTAATCGACGATGCGTAAAACATGATGACCCTTGTGGATTCACTCTTGTAGATTTAACTCGTTTGCGTGATAGTGAGGAGCCATTTATACTAGCCACACAGGCCAAGCAGGTATTCTACATTGTAGACCTGTCTGATAAAAAATGGTCTATGGTTGTATCGGAAAAAACAAGTATCCTTGGTATACGTGGTGTTGAGGATGAGGAAGAATATGATGCTTTTGAAGACTTCCTACCCTTTATTAATCCAAAATCTGTGGATGAAGATGATGAGATGTTGGTTATACGCGTGTAGATCACACAGAAGGAATACATTTGAATTAAGTGATTCACAAGGTATGAAGTATTTATGCTTTTTTGGCACTTTCTCGCTTAAATTAGTTCAAATTGGTTTGTTTGGCAAGAAACTTGGCACACAACACTATTTGGTATATATTATTGTGTTGAAATGGTTAGAATTGAAAACAATAGTCATATGCTTGAAATTATGTGCTAAGTTGTGTTTTTAAGGTTTTTTAAGCTTTTTTGACACTTTCTCTCATAAAATAGTTCAAACTTGGTTTGTTTTGCACGAAACTTGGCACACAACACTATTTGGTATATATTATTGTGTTGAAACAGTTAGAATTCAAAACAATAGTCATATGCTTGAACTTTACGTGTTTTTTTTAAGTTTTTAAAGTTTTTTGGGCACTTTTTCGCATAAAGTAGTTCAAACTTGGATTGTTTTGTATGAAACTTGGCACACAACACTACTTGGTATATACTATTGTGTAGAAATGGTTAGAATCCAAAATAATAGTCATGCTTAAAATTACGTGCTAAGTTGCGTTTTTAAGGTTTTTTGACACTTTCTCGCATAAAGTAATGCAAACATGGTCTGTTTTGCACGAAACTTGGCACACAATACTATTTGGTATATGTGTTGAAACGGTTAGAATCCAAAACAATAGTCTTATGCTTGAAATTACGTGCTAAGTTGCGTTTTGAAGGTTTTTAAAGCTTTTTTGGCACTTTTTCGCATAAAGTAGTTCAAACTTGGCTTATTTTGCATGAAACTTGGCACACAACACTATTTGGTATATATTATTGTGTTGAAATGGTTAGAATTGAAATTACGTTCTATGTTCGAATATACTTCTATTCACTTTCATTCAGGTACTCATCTATGATGCACCTTTTTAGTGATGAAATTGTCCTCGAGATTGAGACTTCTGATAATAAGCATCATAGTGAGTCGGATAAGGACTATGATCTCGAGATGGAAAAGGACATAATTAATGACAAAGAGAGGGTGACAAAGAGGATAACGACTCATACGTTAGACATGAAAGGATGGCTGAAGACACCCCACCATATCCCTCGGAGATAGAAATAGTACCAACGGATGTTCCCACTACCACTACCAGCGTTGGTTCTAAGAAGAGAAAAGAATGAGGTCCTACGAAAAGCTTTAAAGTCATAGAACCCATGCACTTGGAATACAATGCATTGGGTCAACCCTGTGGCAAATGGCGTAGGCAATATAGAAAACAAATCGGCATATGTATCCGTAAGATTTCTATATTGTGTGCATGGAACGAGGTTCCAGAGGGTTTGAAGAACTCTCTATGGGATGATACTGTGGTAAGCAACTTTATTACTTTTATTCATTTAGTTTCATTTTAAAATTAATTTAATTGACACTAATAATAGAATTTTTCTTTTTATAGAATCTTTTTCACATTGAGAATGTTGAAGAGAAGAAGAATGTTTTTCTTTCAGCTATTGCTGAAAGCTTTAGAGATTTTAAATCCAAGCTTGTAACTGGCTGGATCACCAAAAAATGTACCCGTAAGACTTAGAAGGTCAAAACGGAAAATGATGGTGGAAACGAAGGTGGAAACCAAGCACCTACAAAGATGCACTATGAAATATAGGGTCATATATCAAAGAATGAATGGGAAGCATTTGTTGCCAAAAAAATAACTCCCATCGAAGTTGTAAGTATTCCATTATATTATAGCTTTTGATTTAATTTTACTTCTTTTGATTTAATCATTAAACTTATATATGACATTTGATTTCTATTGATTAATCAGGAAGAGCGTAGTAAAGCTTTTGAATCAGCAAGCAAAAGGAAGTTTTACCATCGCTTGGGCCAAAAAACGTACAACGAGGTCCGAAAAGAGTGGGTGGATATAGGTTTATACCCCGATCAGAGTCCCACGACCTCATCTACGACTACGTCTGCATCCGTGAATACTCCTGCTGAAGATCGGGTGCGAGATTGGTACTGCGAACTTCATTCCCATAATTCAAGTGGTAAATTTACCATTATTAATTATATACTTGATTTTTTTTGTATTTTTTGGCTTTGATTTACTTTGAACTAATTGTTATATATGTCACTTTTTATTTTAACAGATAGGCTGGAAGGAAAAAGAAGTAACGGGGGAGTTCACCCCTAGAGGCAATGTTGATGCATTACATATGGTTTTAGGGAAATACCATAAAGGGCGGGTAATCGGAAAAGGAGGGGTCCGCATGGGGATAAAGAAGGCCTTCGGCAAAGAGTGTGTCGCTACTCAATCAAGAATGATGCTACCTAAAGAAGTAGCGACCCTTAGAAAGGAAATTACGATGAACGTACTCGACAAAGTTGCATTCGTTTTGCAGAAGATGGGAGCACCCATTGTAGACTTGGCAAATATGATTTTCGAGGATTACCAAAGTCAACGTGGGGATCCTAAGGCTTCGTTCGAGCGAACTCCCGAGCCAATACCCAAGCAAAGTCAACTTGGGTCCGATTCACATACCAAGTAATAATCATTTTGTATCTTATTATTTTTTATTATTTTAATTGCATGATTACACTAATTAAATTGTATAAATTCAAATAGCAAAATAGTCCAAAGGGCTCTAAGAGAGAGATCGATTCCTCATCAAAGGTTGGTTCAAAGTCGATGTCAACCAATTCAATTTTGACTGATGCGGAGATAAAAGATCTCTCCAGATTGCAAATGGCTACACACATGTGCATCTCGCATGTGTGAGGAGGACCCAATTATGCTACCCCTACAGAAGGACTAATTCAACTTTGCTAAAAATCCTTTTGCAATTATCGGTCCTAGTGATATTGGGCAATTTTCTAGAGGCGACATGTTGAATATAGCTCTTATCTATGTCTACATGAGGTGATGTTCATTATCTTACAATTTGGGCTTTATTGTTTAATTATTTTAATAACCGAATTACTAACAAAATTTTCTTATTCGTGAGTTAGTGCGGCTTTTGAGGAGTTAAATTGTTGCGAACCTCCAACAAAATTTGGACGGTTTTGTCCTAAAACGATTTCGGGTATTAGATGCGTAAATGTGCCAAATGACGTCAAAGCATACATTGAGACTGCTTTGAAAAATTCGCTTGCATCTAAACACACGTTCATTCTGGTTCCATATGTGGAAGAATAGGTTTTATTCTTGAAATTGAACTTATTTTTTGATTTTTATCTAAGTTCACATATTCTGTAATTTCTTGATATTAAATTTGCGTTTGTAGTTTGCATTGGATACTTTTGGTCATATGTCCTTTGACTAATACGTTGCACATCTTTGACTCGTTACATAAAGCTCAAAGCCCGCCTCGCAACACAAGATTCAAAGCTTTGTTGAATGCGTAATTTTATAAATTTTACCAATTTCATTTAAGTGATATATATATATATATATATATATATATATATATATATATATATATATATATATATATATATATATATATATATATATATATATATATATATATATATATATATATATATATATATATATATATATATATATATATATATATATATATGTAGACTCAATTAGGAACGGGAACAGCAACAAGAGGGGGGGGGGGGGTGAATTGTTGTTGTTACTAATTCAAGCGTTCTTGCCTTGTTTTTGCGGAATTAAATTAAGATAAATAAAGCTTGAACTTAGAGCAAAATAATAAAAGAGACAAACGAATTTTTACGTGGAAACCTTCTGGGCCTAAACAAAAGGAAAAACCACGACCCCTCGGGATTTCTAAATACTCCATTATGTTTAAGGCAATTAGTTACAATTACAATAAACACCTTACTTCACTCGAAGCGAATCAACTAGGCCAACTCTTCTTTCTCAAATTGCTTTACTCAAAGCAACAAACATAGCTTCACTAAAAGCTTAACTCCACACTAGCTTCACTCAAAGCTATCAAATTCCCCCTTAGACTCACCCGAGTCTAATTACAAGTATTCTCAAAAACCCTTACAAAAAGGATAAAAACCTTTAAAATAAAATCAATGAGTTGCTCAAGAAAATATTATGAGTTAATTGGAAAATTTCAAAACAAATTATTTCTTGTTGATTTCCAAAAATAATCACATGAAAATAACAAAGTTCATACGTTAGATACTTAGGAACAACCGAGTTCACTTGCTATTTATAAAAAATAAAATCTCTAAGAAAATGGAATAATCCAATCCATTATTCCTTATCAAAAAGATCATGGGAGTAATGTGGACTAATCAAACAGACGGTTATTTCCACGAGACTTGATTAAATCAAGCATACGGTTAAAACAACAATAACCGTTGTTCTCATTTACTAATAACAGGTTCTGTTACCTTTAAGCAGCAGTTTCTTCAACAGCAGTTCATGTTCCAGTAATAACTGCTGGAACTTTTATGCTATTTATAGAAACGGTTATACTTACTAAAATTAGGAATGGTTACATGCTAACTCATTATAGGAACGATAACCTATTTTCTAAGATAAAGACCGGTTCTAAGAAAATAATAGCTAAGACCTATTCAACAACAGTCGTTCCTATATTTAGCAAATCCAACATTAACTAAATATAGATCCTAAAATAATGCTAAGTAAATACAAAAAATCTTTTTAGAAAATCTTTTGCCAATGAACTTTAATAAATTATAATTGCAACACATTAAGTTTATTTTCTACATCAACTAAAAAATAATAATTAAATAGTAATCAGAATTTTTAGCGAACGTAGGCTGACTTTAGTTAGGAACAGTGCGCTGTCTCTGAATTCCAGTTTAGCTAGAACATCCAACTTGGGAACAGTAGACTTCCTGTCTCCATTTTACATCCCAAGTGATATACTCTTCTAACATCTCTTGAATCCTTTTGACACGTACATTTCCATGAACGAAGCCATAGGTACTATCAACGATCATAATTACGGCCAGATATCGACCTGCACATAATCTCTTAAAAACATATTTATTTAAATAAAGTGTAGTCATCATCAAAACTCAAGAGGTCCGACAAATTTCCCCTTTTTGATGATGACAAACTTTTTAAACAAACTTAAACCAATGTAGAGTAAAACCAATATTAAAAACATTTTAGAGATTAAAACAACTCTTCTTAACTTAGTAAATATAATTTACCAAGCATATCATGAATCAAATTACTCTAAAAATAAAATTAAAAATAAAAATAAACACAACACAACAAAACTCATACATTTTCAGCATAGAACATAAGCAGTGGTTCCAGTAAATGATCTAAACAAGCAATACAGTTCATCGTGATCATAAGCATCAGAGCATCAAGCATTACAAAAGGACTTTGACAATCAGAGCAAACAAACAACAACAGCAAGCAATAAACAATCATCAGCAGCACACAGCCAAATAGCCTTAGATCATGAATCATAACCTTAATCCTAATGTTCAACATAATAGATGTAGATATAAACTAAGCATACTCAAGCATTATTTACGTTTGTACCAAATATTCCCCCTTTTGACATCATTCAAAAAGAATAAGAGCAATCAAACCACAGCACTAACTACATAGTCAAAGAGAGAATAAGGATGCAAAAACTAAAAAGCAATACCAATGAATGCAAACATGAACAACAATGACTAATTTTCACAAGCTATTAGTAGCACAAAAGAAATGTAGTGCAACAAAATATGAATTATAGTACCCCAGTTGGTACAGGGAAAAACAAAAAGGATTTTTTGATAAAAGAGATGGTTGCAACAAATGAAAAGATATTAAAAAGTATCAGGAAGAATTAAGATGCAGAAGCTCCATCATCCACATATTCTGTCTCCACCTCTACTGTGTCGAGTTTGGCCCCCAAACGTGCTTCCATTTGGTCCATTTGAGCAGATAGTGAGGCTATAGAGACACGAATTTCATCTTTAAAAACAAGGAAGCTGGACTGCAATTCGTTAAGTTTCAGGAGAATGGAGGATAGATGGGCTGTTGGAACTGTAGTGTCACCTAAACCTTGATTTGGTGATGTGTGTAATAGTGGTGGTGATGATGGTGGTATAGGTGACTGTGGTGGTGAAGAAAAGTTATGGGATGAAGGTGTGGTCTGTTTAGGTGAGGAAGGATGACTTGGTTCAGCTGTTGTGTATAAGGTTGAGTCATCGTCAAGAATAACAACAGGTTTTTTGCCTTTGGAAGCTAGCCTTCGACTCTTCCTAGGGGTTGAACCAGAATGTTGCTTGTTAGGCAAAGAACCCTCCTCATTTTCTTCCTTTTCTTCTTCCACAGCTTCCTTCACATTTTCCTTTTCCGCTTTCCCTTTACATGAACTTTCCTCCTGTTCCTTAATAGAATGCCCTTTTGCCTTCTCAGTGGCAAAGGGAACAGGCTTATGTTCCTCCTTATTATTTAATTCCTCCTCCTCAAATTTTTCTTCATTTTCTCCTTTATTGGTGCCCTCCTTGTTGTCAGAAATCACATAAGATTGTTCACAAATATTCTCAAGAGTCCCATTTTCATTTAGTTTAAGATGCAAGTTATTCAGACACTTAACACCTATTTTGTTATTTGGACCCATGGGAAAATTTTGACCTTCAAGAGGAACACCTAGCTTCCTAACGATCCATGTCAACAAACCACCATATCCTATCACATATCTTTTTGAAATACAATCACTCAAATGAGAAATCATCAGTGAAGGAAAGTTAATTTTGATGTTATTAGCCATACAGTATATCAACGTAGCATCTCTTAGACTAACCTCACTGCGTTTGGATGTGCGAGGCAAAATGAATCTTCGTGCTATAATATATAATAGTTTGTGCATAGGTGACAGTTCATTGTGGCTAACCTTTCCTCTTTTTTCATTTATCCCCAAACACTTCTAGACAAACTTCTCATCAATCCCAGAAAAAACGATTTTGACCCAACAAGATATACATCAAGTCCAGTGGAAGGTACACATAACCATTCTCCTAACATCATACTATTAAATTCAATTTTGATCCCCTTAACAACACTTGTACAAACGCCATTGTCAATAGAAAAATTTGAAACAAACTCACGCATCAATTCTGGGTACATTGGATTACAGCAGTGTTCTGCCATCAAAGATTCCCAAAATTGATTTTGTAAGATTGCGTGTAATTGAGGAAAAAAATTGGATTCATACCATTGGTTGTCAAGTCCAAAACCAATAATCATTTATTTCGATAATTCTTCAACGCTGACTGGAACAACAATTTTTGCCCGTTTTGACGAAGTTGAGGACGATTTCTTCACTGTAGAGTCTTTCTTTCTCTTTTTGCTTGCATACATTCTAGAGGCAATCGGGGTTCCCTGCTGTTCCCTTGAAGAAGACTCAGGTGCAGTAATTAGAGGTGTTGGGTGAATGATTTTTAAAAGTTTGGGTTGTTTCATCTTTGGTGTACGGCTCTTAGTTCTCATGGTTATTTGATGAGTTTGTGGAGTGAAATTTTGCAGAAAATTCGGGAAGATGAAGATGAATTGGGATTTAGAGTTGATTGCGATTGAGGATGATGGGTTTAGGGCTTAACGTGTGAGAGTGTATATAATGAATGTGAGGGGACGTGTGTTTAGGTGTTTCATATTCCTTATTTAATTTATGCGTATGGACACCAAGTGTGAAATGGAAACAGACGGATTTAGTTAAGAATTATGATGATTTAACTCCCGCTATTTTAATGGAAATTGCTGGATAAATATATGTAAATATATTTTATGAAAATAAAATAAATGAAAATTTTATGCTACTACAGTCTGATCAAATTAAACATGTGATGTGTGTATTTTATATATTATTTTCTACCATGCCCCCATTGTATTTTCTTCTGCATTTCTCGCGTATTTTGCTCAATTTTCTATTGGTTTTTATGCTTGGTTGGAGTGTTTGTTTCTTATCTATTTTGTAGGTACAAAGCTCTAATTATACTAGGAATCGACTCTTGGAGCGAGAATTGCAAGTTGGAAGGTCATAAGCTACTCAAAGGTCATTTTTGTGCTGACCAAGTCTCATACCCTGGTGGGTTTCCACATACCCGGCCGGGTGAGCCTCTCATACCTGGGTGGGTTTCCACATACCCGGCCGGGTTTGCACTTGATACTTAGAAGAATTTGAAGACGCTATTTGGAGGAAAAAATTGCCACACGGACCCGACCGGGTTTCCACATACCCGGCCGGGTGAGCCTCTCATACCCGGGCGGGTTTCCACATACCCGGCCGGGTGGGACTCTCATACCCGGGTGGGTTTCCACATACCCAGCCGGGTTTACTCCTGAACTTAGAAACTTTTTGATCTTTGAGATTTAGTTATGCCTCGTACCCGCCCGGGTTTCCACATACCCGGCCGGGTCAAGCAGTTATTTTTTTTAGTAACTTCCGTATCCTCCGATCTCTTTGGAGGAGGATATAAATAGCTTTTGTGGGGAATTTCCAGTTTTGTTTTAGTTTTTTTTCTCTGTTTTTGAGGGCTTGGTATTGAAGGGATTTCTCATATTACTTGCATTGAGGATTGTTAATCAACATTTCGATATTGTAATCTTAATTATATTGAAGGTATTAGTTTCAATTCTAATTTCTTGTTCTTGTTTATCGTTGTTATCTTTGAATGTTTGTTTCTACATTTAATTTGAATTTGATTTTCTCCATGGATTTCATTGTTGAATCTCTTGTTAGTTTTAATATGCTTAGTGAGTAGTTTTATTTCTAGGGCTTGGTGAAACTATGCAAAAGGTCATGATTCTTGTTTGATTTTAGGATTTAAATTTGGTTTGTCTAGGCGATTCAATTGATGGGTTTTATATTGATTGCATGTTTGGCCAATTTGCAAGTTTTATTCGCTCAATTCTATAAGCGAGAGTTGCGAGTTTGAGTGAACGATTTCCTTCTTTGAACAATTAAGCTTTAATCGCGATAGCTTGTTTTATTGTTTGATTGTCGAATTTGTTTGCGAGAGCAACATCTTCCTTCGCCTATATTCATTCCTATCCCAATTTTTGTTCATGAATCATGATCGATGCATAGTGAATCCTTTTAGCCCTAGGTTTTTAATTATTGAATTTTATTCATCTCTTGTTTTTGCGTTCTACTTAGATAAACAAAAATCCAACATTAGATCGTTAGCAATAGTGAACTTAGTTCAAATTGTGACTTTATTTGTCCTTCCACAGTGGTTCGACCCTACTTTCCCAACTATACTAGTTAGGTGAATTAGGAATTATTTTTGGTAGTAAAACGACCTATCAAAAATTTGGCGCCGTTGCCGG
The DNA here is from genome assembly GCF_026212465.1 of Amaranthus tricolor. Taxonomy (NCBI): domain Eukaryota; kingdom Viridiplantae; phylum Streptophyta; class Magnoliopsida; order Caryophyllales; family Amaranthaceae; genus Amaranthus; species Amaranthus tricolor. The sequence goes on along the minus strand of NC_080050.1, from coordinate 11,419,373 downwards.
GGATGGTCAACAATTTTACTTTTTGAATTTAGTGTTTGCTTTTGCTAACCCACTCGAGGAACAACTGTTCTTCGAGCGTATTTACGTTTGTTCTAGTGTTTTTGTGTATGACCAGGAGTACCAACAAGCAACCTTTGCTTTTTGATCCTGAGGTTGAGGCAACTGCTCGTAGAACACACGCAAGTGCAAAGAAAAGGAGGGCGGAGGCTCGTAAACAAGCTCAACAAGCCTCTCAATCGCTTGACATGGCAGGTCAGGCTCCCGAGAGAACTCTTAGGCAGTCTACACAGCCCAAGGCTAGCAATGTTACCGCGGGGATTAGGATGCCGACTACTAATGCTGGAAACTTTGACATCAAATCCCATGTTATGAATATGATCACGGGAAATCAGTTCTATGGTCTTGACAATGAAGGACCCGTTGATCATCTGCAAAAATTCCTTCAAGCATGTTCTTTACAAAAGATTACTGTGATGACTGACGACGAGCTCTACTTGTACCTCTTTCGTTTCTCTTTGGCAGGCAAGGCTCAACGTTGGTATAACTCTCTTCCCAACACCATTACTACTTGGGCGCAACTATCTGATGCTTTTCTAGTGAAGTATTATCCCGGCTATAAGACTCATGACTACAGAGTTAAGCTCTATAGTTTCTCACAAGATGCGGGGGAGACTTTTCATGATGCGTGGGAGAGATTCAAAGATTACCAATATATGTGCCCTCATCACGGTATTGAGAAGGAATTTCTTATGCAATCTTTTTATAATGGTGTTGATATTGAGACTAAGAGGATGGTAGATGGTGCTCTTTCATATGCGGCTCTTTCATGAACAAACAAACTTCTGAGGCTATTTCACTCTTGGATACTCTTGCTGAAAATCAATGGAATAGCTCATCTAGGCGCGCAGCTCAAGCACCAAGGAAGGGGAAGCATGAAGTTGAAACTTATTCCCTTCTATCATCACAAATCTCAGCTTTGAATGCGAAAATCGATGGGATGCGCATGAATGCTAGTACATCTATGCCCGTCAATGCTATGGCTACCTCTAGCCAAGGTGGAGTTGCTTGTGATTATTGCGGTATGCATGGTCATTCTCTAATGGAGTGTTCTGTTAATCCCAATGGAGCTATGGGAGTACCAGAGCAAGTTAATGCTTTTCAAGCTCGTCCTCCTTTCAACAACAATAGCTACTATCCTGGAATTCGGAATCATCCTAACTTGTCATATCGCAGCAACAATGTGTTAAATCCTCAACAGCAACACTTTCCACCACAAGCACCACAACAACAATATGGGCAACATCAGCAATTTCAGCCCAATCAAGGACCACCCGGTTTCCAAAGGCCTCCTCAAGGCCATCAACAGCAGCAATTTCAGAACCAACAACCCCAATCCGAATTGGGGGAATTGAAAAACATGATGGCCCAAATGGCCAAACAGCTTGAGCAACTCGGTACTCACAATAAAATGCTTGAAACTCAAGTCGCTTAATTAGCTGCATCTAGCTCCTCTAGACAAGCAGGAGCATTGCCCGGCCAACCCACTCAACCACATGGCAAGGAGACCGCCAATGCAATCACTACAAGGAGCGCGTTGAGTTATGATGAGCCACCCATGCCTCACAATGAATAGTCAAATTCGAAAGATGTGGGCATTCCTGAAGTGGTTATTGATGAAGCACCTTCTGAGGCAGTGCACGAGAAAGAGAAAGCAAAAGAAGAGGCATTGCAAGTGCCTCCTATCACACTTCCTTTCCCCAACCGCCAATTGAAGAACAAACTTGACAAGCAGTTCGGTAAGTTCTTGGAGGTGGTTAAGAATTTGCAGGTAACAGTTCCTTTTACTGAATTAATCACACAAGTGCCTGCTTATGCTAAATTCATGAAGGACATATTGACTAGGAAAAGAGCTTTTAGTGAGGTGGAAACGGTTGCTTTTACTGAACAATGTAGTGCTTTGCTACAAAATAAATCCCCTCCAAAACTAAAAGATCATGGTAGTTTCTCCATCCCCTGTCACATTGGGACACTGTTTATTGATAAAGCTTTATGTAATTTAGGAGCTAGTGTCAGTGTAATGCCTTTTTCTGTCTGTTCTAAACTGAAAATGGGAGATCTAAAAGTCACCAATATTACTTTACAAATGGCCGACCGTTCTGTTAAATATCCTTTGGGTATTTTAGAGGACGTCCCTGTTAGAGTAGGTAAGTTTTATATCCCTGTTGATTTTGTTGTTCTTGATATGGAAGAAGATCGACAAATTCCTATTATTTTATGAAGACCTTTCCTTCATATGGCAGGAGCAGTTATTGATGTGAAAAATGGTAGACTTAGACTTTCTGTGGGGGATGACAATGTAACTTTCAATTTGAGCAATGCTTTGAAAGGTCCCATGCTTGAGGAAAAATGCTATGCTATTGATGTAGTTGATGTGATTTGTCATGATAACTTGCCCCTAACTCTTATGAAAGATCCTTTGGAGGCCGTTCTTTGTCTTGAATCTTCTACAGGTGATGCTAGCATTTGGAAGACTGAAATTGATGCTATTGAACAAGCCCTTTGTAATGAAGAGCTTAGTCACAGCAAGAGCAAGAGAGTGTAGAGGTTAGTTCGACCTGTATGCAAAGTTGAGGTAAAGAAGCCCGAACTAAAACCTCTCCCTTCCCATCTTAAGTATGTTTTTCTTGATGAGCAAGAGTTCCATCCTGTTATCGTCGGCGCTACATTTAATGATGCCCAACTTTACCAACTTTTGGATGTTCTGAAAGCTCATAAGAAGGCCATTGGATATAGTGTTGATGATTTGAAAGGTATTAGTCCCGACTTTTGCATGCATAGGATTCATTTAGAAGAAGATCACAAGCCTTGTATTCAACCACAAAGGCGCTTAAACCCTAACATGCAAGAAATCGTGAAAAGTGAGGTATTGAAACTACTTGACGCAGGCATTATTTTTCCTATTGCTGCATCTAAGTGGGTAAGTCCTGTGCAAGTGGTTCCAAAAAAAGGTGGGATGACTGTTGTTAAAAATGATAAAAACGAATTAATTCCCACTAGAACTGTCACTGGTTGGCGCATGTGCATTGATTACAGGAGACTGAATTTAGCTACTCATAAGGATCATTTCCCTCTCCCCTTCATTGATCAAATGCTTGAAAGGTTAGCTTGTCATAAATATTTTTGTTATTTGGATGGTTATTCTGGATTCTTCCAAATTCCCATTCATCTTGATGACCAAGAGAAGACAACATTCACTTGTCCTTATGGTACTTTTGCATACCGTAGAATGCCATTTGGATTATGTAATGCACCAGCTACTTTCCAGCGTTGCATGATGAGCATTTTCTCTCATTTCATAGAGTCTATCATGGAAGTTTTTATGGATGACTTTAGTGTGTATGGTAGTTCTTTTGAATCTTGTTTGGCTAATCTCACTAAAGTTTTGAAAAGATGTGAAGAATGTAATTTGGTTTTAAATTGGGAGAAGTGTCACTTTATGGTGACTGAGGGTGTGGTTCTTGGCCACATTATTTCTGATAAGGGCATACAGGTAGATCGAGCCAAGGTACAGGTGATTGAGCAATTACCACCACCAGTCAATGTGAAAGGGGTAAGGAGTTTTCTTGGCCATGCGGGGTTTTACCGCCGCTTTATTCAAGATTTTTCTAAAATTGCTAAACCACTAACCCAACTTCTTCTTAAAGATGCACCTTTTGACTTTACTGAGGAATGTGCTGAGTCTTTTAACAGGATAAAGCAAGCTCTCATAACCGCACCCATCATTTGCCCTCCCGATTGGGAACTCCCATTCGAGATTATGTGCGATGCAAATGATTTTGCGGTTGGAGCTGTGCTCGGTCAAAGAAAGGACAAGGTCTTGCATGCCATTTATTATGCTAGCAAGAGTTTGGATGAGGCTCAGGTCAACTACGCCACCACTGAGAAGGAACTTTTAGCTGTTATTTATGCCTTAGAAAAATTTAGATCATATCTTCTAGGTTCCAAGGTTATTGTGTATACTGACCATGCAGCTTTAAAGTACCTTCTTGCTAAGAAGGAAGCCAAACCAAGGCTTATTAGGTGGATTCTCTTACTTCAGGAGTTCGATATTGAGATTCGTGATAAGAAAGGAGCAGAGAATGTAGTTGCAGACCACCTGTCTAGAATCAGGTATGATGATGGTAAGATCTCCTCCTTTATTGATGATTCATTTCCTGATGATCAGTTGTTTGCAGTCACATCACAGGGTCCGTGGTTTGCGGATTATGCTAACTATGTGGTAGGCGGTATTTTGCCTCCTGATTTGTCCTACCAACAAAAGAAAAGGTTCTTGCATGATGTTAGATATTATTTTTGGGATGATCATTTTCTTTTCCGTGAGTGTGCAGATGGAATTTATCGCAGGTGCATTCCTGAGTGGGAAGTCCATGGGATCCTCCAGCGCTGTCACAGCTCACCCTATGGGGGACATCATGGGCCAGATAAAACCGTTCGCAAGCTGAATGAGTCTGGTTTCTTTTGGCCCACGATATTCAAGGATGCTCAGTCTTTTGTTATGTCATGTGATTCTTGCCAGAGGACCGGCAACATTTCGAGGCGGCATGAGATGCCCCAAACTGGTATTCTTGAGGTCGAAATTTTTGACGTTTGGGGTGTCGATTATATGGGACCTTTCCCATCTTCTCATGGGAATTGCTACATTTTGGTCGCTGTCGACTATGTCTCTAAGTGGGTTGAAGCAATCGCATCTCCCACCAATGATTCTAAAGTGGTCATCCGGCTTCTAAGCAAGGTCATATTTCCGAGATTTGGGGTTCCTAGAGCTCTCATTAGTGATGGTGGTTCGCATTTTCATGAACGAAAGTTAGATTCTCTTCTCAAGAAGTATGGAGTTTATCATCGTACTGGACTTGCATATCATCCCCAAACAAGCGGTCAAGTTGAGATTTCCAACCGCGAAAGGAGATAAGGTGTTATTGTTTAATTCTCGACTCAAGCTCTTTCCCGGAAAGCTAAAGTCTAGATGGTCTGGTCCTTTTTTGGTTACTAATGTGAATAAGTTCGGCTCCGTGGAATTGAAAAATGAGAAAGGTGATGTTTTCAAGGTCAATGGACAACGCTTAAAGCTTTACCATGAAGGAAATGTGGTTGGAACGATGGAAGTTATCCACCTTCATCCTTCTTCCTCCTCTTAAGTTGGTCGAACAAGAGGGTCGTGCGGGACCTTAAAAACCAGCACTTGTCGGGAGGTAACCCGATTTGAGAGTTCACATTATTACAAAAAAAACAAAAAAAAAAGGAGAAAAGAAGAAAAAGGAAAAAATGCCCGCACCCGCCCGGGTTTTCTCTCCCCCGCCCAGGTCCGCTCAAAAAAAAATTAAAAAAAAATAAAAAAAAAAAAAGAAAAGAAGAAGAAAAAGAGAAAAACCTAATACTCGGACCCGCCCGGGTTCTTAGATGCCCCGCCCGGGTTTCACTCAAAAAGAAAAAGCAAAAGCGAAAACCAAAATACCCGCACCCGCCCGGGTATTCACTCACACCCGCCCGGGTCCGCTCAACATCCCACCGTACATATTGTTTTTTTCTTTTTCTTTCTTTCCTTTCCCTCATTCACACTTCACTCACCACTTCACCTTCTTCCTCCATCAATTTCTCTCTCTTCCTCCATTACTCTCAACTTTCCTAACTCTCTTTCCTCAAATTCTTCATTTTTCATTCATCAAAAATACCTAAAAATTTCACCATCCTCTTCCTCTTCTCATTCTCTTTCCCATTCACTAATTTTTTTTTTCATCAATTCCTCCATTCCTTCAAATCTCCATCTTTCCACATTTCTTTTTTTTACTCATTTTTTTCACCTTCAAACTACATTAACCCAATTTCTACTACTTTCTTCCTACCCATTCTTTTATTCTACTCATCCACCCATCAATTTCAAAAAACAAAAAAAAAAAAAACAATGGGAGTGCAATGGCAAGCAAGCGGGCACGAGCTTCGGGGTCTACCTCACAACCTATGGTTCCAGCCATTGAGCGCGATGAGGATTTTCCCGACGTTATTTTCTGCAATGAGGATCAACGACAAAAGTTTCAACATCTCAAAGGGCGCATTGTGTCATCTAAGTGGACCGATCGTTCGGCACTCGAACGATTAGGTATTATCGAACCCACCCGTGATTTATTTGCTTCTCTTGGATTGTCTACTTTGTTTAATGCATGTCATAACACTCATGAGTATCTTACACTAGAATTTGTTAGTTCATTGTGGGAAGATGTTAGTGATAGGAGCAAACCTAAGTTACGGGTTTCGGCTGCATAACCGGAATTTTTCCTTGACCATTTCGCAATTAGCTAAATGTTTTGGCCTCCCTACGGGAGAAGATTTGCGAATACCCCAAGGAGGTGAGGCATGTGACTTATTTCGTCGTTTAACTGGACTGACCAATGTTAACACATCACACATGCATATTAATCAAGTTCATCATCCATGTGTGCGTGTGTGTTTGAAATTCTTCAGTATTTGTCTGTTTGGTCGAGCCGACCCTCACTCTGCTCGTAGTTTGGATTTAAACATTTTGGCTAAGTATTTCTTGGCGGGACATACAGATATCAATATTAACATTCCTGTTTTCCTTTGGAAACACCTGTTATCTATTTCCCGCCATGCACTATCTTCGAGCCAGGATGTTGTTATTGGGGGTTTGGTCACTCGCATCGCGACTAAATTTCAAATTCCTGATGATGCGGTTGTTCGTGCTGATTGTTTATTATCTTTACAGCACCTTTGTCAATGTGGTTATTTGGTGGAGGGTAGTCAGGGGGGTTTTCGGTGGAAAATTCATTCCCGTCCCCCCTTTTATATTGATATGCCGACAGCGGATTTACCATCTTTGGAGCCCAACCGGGCCCATTACTTATTTCCTGCGGCTTTCCCTGCTGAGTCCTCTGGAGCTCGTACGGGACCTCCGCTGGGACCATCTCCGGTGGCTCCCCAAGGGTACTCCCCTTTTGAACAGCTCATGATCGATAATTTCAACGCTATGCAATTGTCTCAGCAGCAAATGGCCGCCCAATTAACCTCTTTGGACACTCGATTCACTCACTTCGAGCTCCAATCTCAGGCTGCTTTTCGACCACTGCTTGACTATCATCATCAGCAAGGTCATTTTCATGCCGATGTTCAGTATCCTGATTGGTATTCTCCCCCTCCCACCTATCAGGATGATGACGATGATGATGAGCAGCAGGATAATGATTTTGACCCCATGGGTTAGTAGGCTCTTGCCCCCCTCACAAACTCTGTAGACAATGCTTGATTTAGCTTGGGGGGGAGTCTTGATTGTCTTGATTGTTGCTTTGGCTTACTCTCTTGTATATATTTTACTGATTTTAGTGTAGTTGTTTTGGTTGGATTTCGTTGTTTCTCTCCTTTTGCAGGTTCTTTTGCAAGTCACACTTTGGACAACGTGATGATCTTCTGTACTTCAGCTTGCATTAGGAAGTTAATTGGTGAGATCTCCCCAACTCTTTTCATAATTTAGCTTTGAGTGTTTTTATTGCTTTCTTAGGATTGTTGCATGGTTTGTACTACTCATTAGGAGTGGGAGTTTACATGTGACCAAAAATATTGTATTGCATTCTTAGTCGTAATGTATTTCTTTCTCCCTCGATGCCCCTTTGGATCTTTTTGACAAAGTATGTTTCCCTGTGCCCTATGGTTGAAATTTTTAACACTTGTGATCGCTGAGACTAGTCATTGTAGACTTTTGGATTCTTTTTCCGATTCCTTAGTATTATTGAAACTTGTGTTTTTGAGCATTATTATCTATTGTTTGGAACAAGGAAGAGTTTACCTTGTAAGGATTTGGACTTTGATTTCTATCTCACTATTTTCTTCTTGAGCGATTAGTTCCTGGTGTATCACTGATCTCCATTTTGGCTTGGTACTGGTCTTGTTAGCTATGTAATTGCATGATGAGCATGATAGAAGGCCCTCACTTGCTAGAAGCCGTGCAAAATTGTTTTCAAAGTCATGATTTGCCATTTGATCCTTTATTTTATTTGCCATTTGATCCTTTATTTTAAGCCCTACATTTTCTTTCATAACTAACCGCATTATAAACCTTTTACCCCTATTTGATCAACCCAAGTCTAGCTTGGGGGAGCAATTGGTTAGTTAGTGGGCGGTATATATTCTGTCATTTGGCTCACATTTACGTGCATGGGGTACTTAAGTTAGGTTGATTATTTCCTCATTGTTGGAGTGTGCTTATCTAGCTTGTCATATATCATCATCTTCTTCATTGTTCATATTCATTAAAAAAAAAAAAAAAAAGGAGAGGAGAAAAAAAAAACCCTCTTGGTTTGTCATATGTTATCATCTTTTCATTATTCATATTTATGTAGTTTCAATACAAAAAAAAAAAAAAAAAGAGAGGAGAAAAAAAACCCTCTTGGTTTGTCATATGTTACCATCTTTTCATTATTCATATTTATGTAGTTTCAATACCCAAAAAAAAAAAAAAGGAAAAATTTGTCTCATATCTTTTATTTTATTGTACATTTTCGCCTTTGCAAGTTGTGAATCTCTTATCGTTTTGATGATGATATAACGGTGCTTTCCATTTGTTGGGTTGGTTCGGTAGTTATGAGTTGAAGTTATTTGGAGTTGTTTTAGCCTCATCTTTAGGCTACGTTACTTTTTAGATAATGCTCCCCCAAAATAGACTTTCAGCTCGCATATTTTCAAATTGAATCCTACCTTTGACCCAAACCCCATTACAAGCTTAATAAAGACCTTCTTGACAATCATGCAGTTATATCTGTTTCCTCGATTTAATATCTTGCCAAGATTTAAGAGTATGTGATGCATTTCGAGTCGACTTCTATAGGTCGAGTGATATTATTTCCCTTTTAAACACATGAGTGTTGTTCAGATGGGAGGGTGCCTTATTAGCATTTTAGGCTACAAAAATTCATTCATATGCACATCTTTTGCATATTTGTGGGCGGAGAGCGATCGAGTACATTTTATACTCGCCACAGATAGAGGAGTGTCACCCGTGAGAACTCTTTCCTTGATTTCTCGTTATTCTTTAGTGATAAGGCTTGAATTCGCTTGTATGATATTTTACTCTTGGATTGGTATTGAACTATTTGAATGCTTTGATTGAGAGGATGTGATCACGAGTGTTTTGCGATGTTGCTTTTATAGGGTGAAGCATACTTTTATTCTTAGAACCTTGTCTTGTTTGCTTGAGGACATGCAAAGGTTCGGCTCGGGGGAGTTTGATGTGTGTATTTTATATATTATTTTCTACCATGCCCCCATTGTATTTTCTTCTGCATTTCTCGCGTATTTTGCTCAATTTTCTATTGGTTTTTATGCTTGGTTGGAGTGTTTGTTTCTTATCTATTTTGTAGGTATAAAGCTCTAATTATACTAGGAATCGACTCTTGGAGCGAGATTCGCAAGTTGGAAGGTCATAAGCTACTCAAAGGTCATTTTTGTGCTGACCAGGTCTCATACCCGGGTGGGTTTCCACATACCCGGCCGGATGAGCCTCTCATATCCGGGTGGGTTTCCACTTACCCGGCCGGGTTTGCACTTGATACTTAGAAGAATTTGAAGACGCTATTTGGAGGAAAAAGTTGCCACACGGACCCGGCCGGGTGAGCCTCTCATACCCGGGCGGGTTTCCACATACCCGGCCGGGTGGGACTCTCATACCCGGGTGGGTTTCCACATACCCGGCCGGGTTTACTCCTGAACTTAGAAACTTTTTGATCTTTGAGATTTAGTTATGCTTCGTACCCGCCCGCGTTTCCACATACCCGGCCGGGTCAAGCAGTTATTTTTTTTAGTAACTTCCGTATCCTCCGATCTCTTTGGAGGAGGATATAAATAGCTTTTGAGGGGAATTTCCAGTTTTGTTTTAGTTTTTTTTCTCTGTTTTTGAAGGCTTGGTATTGAAGGGATTTCTCATATTACTTGCATTGAGGATTGTTAATCAACATTTCGATATTGTAATCTTAATTATATTGAAGGTATTAGTTTCAATTCTAATTTCTTGTTCTTGTTTATCGTTGTTATCTTTGAATGTTTGTTTCTACATTTAATTTGAATTTGATTTTCTCCATGGATTTCATTGTTGAATCTCTTGTTAGTTTTAATATGCTTAGTGAGTAGTTTTATTTCTAGGGCTTGGTGAAACTATGCAAAAGGTCATGATTCTTGTTTGATTTTAGGATTTAAATTTGTTTTGTCTAGGCGATTCAATTGATGGGTTTTATATTGATTGCATGTTTGGCCAATTTGCAAGTTTTATTCGCTCAATTCTATAAGCGAGAGTTGCGAGTTTGAGTGAACGATTTCCTTCTTTGAACAATTAAGGTTTAATCACGATAGCTTGTTTTATTGTTTGATTGTCGAATTTGTTTGCGAGAGCAACATCTTCCTTCGGCTATATTCATTCCTATCCCAATTTTTGTTCATGAATCATGATCGATGCATAGTGAATCCTTTTAGCCCTAGGTTTTTAATTATTGAATTTTATTCATCTCTTGTTTTTGCGTTCTACTTAGATAAACAAAAATCCAACATTAGATCGTTAGCAATAGTGAACTTAGTTCAAATTGTGACTTTATTTGTCCTTCCACAGTGGTTCGACCCTACTTTCCCAACTATACTAGTTAGGTGAATTAGGAATTATTTTTGGTAGTAAAACGACCTATCAACATGCAATCATAAGAACATTCACAGTATATACTTTCAAATAGTGCGTACTTGATCCTTTCGATAATCGATTTTTCAATCAAGATTTTTTCTGGTTGATCGACCTTTTCAATTTTCATATTGTCTTTAAAGATCACATATGTCACTCACTTCAATGCAGCTTGATCATGCCAAGTTATAATCTCATTTTCTCATGTTGTTCCCTTGGAAGCGGTTTAGTCATGATATCAGCTATTTGCTCGTTAGTGTTTACATGCTTTACAATAATATTTTTATTTTCAACATTGTCCTTAAGAAAATGATGCCTAATATGGATGTGTTTTACTCGTGAATGATGCACTGGATCTTTTGATATGCATATGGCATTGGTATTATCACAATAAATAGGAACACATTCAAATTTAATACCAAAATCTCTTAGCTGCTGTTTTATCCAAAGCATTTGAGAACAGCAAGCTGCTGCTGCTACGTATTCAGCTTCGGCAGTGGATAATGCAACAGTGTTTTGTTTCTTTGAACACCATGACACTAAACATGAGCCAAGAAATTGTACCATACCTGACGTACTTTTTCTGTTTACAAGATATCCTGCATAATCCGCATCACTAAAACCTTTCAAATCATAGACATCACTTTTAGGGTAAAATAGTGACAAGTCGTCTGTTCCTTTCAGATATCTTAAAATTCTTTTAACTGCAATGAGATGTGATTCTTTAGGATTGGATTGAAATCTAGCACATAAACCAACACTAAAAGCAATATCGGGTCTACTAGTAGTTAGATATAATAAAGAGCCAATCATGCCTCTATACATAGTTTGATCAATATTTGTTCCATTTGGGTCTTCATCTAATCTAACATTTGTAGCCATAGGTGTATTGTTGGTTTTAGCATTATTTAAGCCATATTTCTTGAGAAGTTATTTTATATATTTTTGTTGGTGAATAAAGATACCATTAGCTGTTTGTTTAATTTGTAACCCAAGGAAGAAGTTTATTTCTCCCATCATACTCATTTCAAATTCATTACTCATTAGGTTAGGAAATTCTTTACACAACAGTTCATTGGTGGCTCCAAAAATAATATCATCAACATATATTTGAACAACTAAAATATCCGAACCTCTATTCTTAAAGAATAAGGTTTTGTCAATTTTGCCTCTTACAAAGTCATTTTGAATCAAAAACTTTGATAGTCTTTCATACCATTGCCTAGGAGCTTGTTTCAAGCAATAAAGAGCTTTATCAAGCTTGTAGACATGATCAAGACAAGAGGTATTTTCAAAGCCTGGGGGTTGTTCAACAAAAACTTCTTCATTAAGAAAACCATTTATGAAAGCACATTTCACATCCATTTGATATAATTTAAAGTTCATGAATGCAGCAAAAGAAATTAAGATTCTTATAGCCTCTAACCTTGCTACCGGAGCAAATGTCTCGGTATAATCAATACCTTCTTGTTGATTGTATCCTTTGACCATGAGCCTTGCTTTGTTTCTCACAATTATTCCATGCTCATCTAGTTTATTCCGAAATACCCATTTCAGACCAATTACCTTTTTGTGTTTTGGTTTGGGTTCCAAGTGCCATACTTTATTTCTTTCAAATTCATTTAATTCGTCTTGCATGGCCACGATCCATTCGGAATCCTTTAGAGCTTCTTCATGACTCTTGGGCTCAAGTGACGATAGGAACGCAAAGTGTGCACAAAAGTTTCTCATTTGAGATCTAGTTTGTGTTCCTTTATTCAAATCACTTATAATCAAATCAAGAGGATGATAACTTTGATATTTCCAAGGTTTGGGCACAAATTCTCTTGTGGGAACAGTAGTATGTTTTGGTTCATCAGCTTGATCGTCATTCTGTTCAGCTACTGGATTAGCTTGCTCTTTTGTGGGAACAGCTGGATTGGGAACAGTCTGTTGGTTCTGAAGTACTGGCTGTTCCTGATCAAGATCGTTCCTTTCTGCCTCTTCTGGGATCAGCTGTTCACCTGCTGTTCCTTAATCTTGCATTTTCATTTCTTCTTCATCATTCTCTAGATTTGCAAGACCTATCTTAAAAATTTTTTGTATCCTGTTCATTTGACAAAAAGTTAGTTTCATCGAAGATTATGTGAACAGATTCTTCCACGCTCATTGTTCTTTTGTTATAAACTCTGTAAGCCTTACTATGTGATGAGTAGCCAAGAAATACTGCTTCATCACTTCTTTCATCAAACTTTCCTATATTTCGTTTTCAATTTACATGAACAAAACATTTGCATCCAAACACACGAAAATAGGAAATATTTGGTTTAACACCTTTAAGCAATTCATAGGGTGTCTTTGAAGTGATTGGTCTTATTAATACACGATTCAAAATATAACATGTAGTATTAACAGCTTCGGCCCAAAAATTTCTAGGTAGACTACTAGCAATTAAAATGGTTCTTGCCATTTCCTCTAAAGTCCTATTTTTCCTTTCTACTACACCATTTTGTTGTGGTGTTCGTGGTGCCGAAAAATTATGACTTAATCCATGCTCATTGCAATAATTCTTGAAAATTGAATTTTCCAATTCTCTACCATGATCTGACCTTATGTGAATAATTTGATTATTGGTAGATTTTTGAATTTTGTTAGCGAAAGAAACAAACTCATTAAAAGTTTCATCTTTACTAACTAAAAATAAAATCGAAGTAAATCTACTGTAATCATCAACAATAACAAACACATATCTTTTGCCACTACGGCTTTGTGTTCTCATAGGTCTACATAGATACATATGTAATAATTCAAGTGGTTTAGTGGTGGTCACAATATTCTTTGATTTAAAAGATGACCTCACTTGTTTTCCTTTGGCACAAGGATCACAAATTTCATCCTTAAGGAATTTTATAGCTGGTAGTCCTCTAACTAGGTCTTTTGATCTTAATGTATTAATCAATGTATAACTAGCATGACCTAGACGCTTATGCCAAAGAAGTGGGTCGTCTTCTATAACGCTTAGACACGTTAGACTCGTTTTGGGAACAGTGTCCAGGTTCACTACATAAGTGTTCCCTTTTCTGATTCCCTCAAGAACGATGTCTCCTGTGTCATTCCTAGAAATAATGCACTTTTCAGAAGTAAAGTTCACAGAGTTACCTTTATCGCAAAATTGAGAAATGCTAAGTAAGTTATGTTTCAAATTCTCGACTAAAAACACATTATCGATAGCATGGGAACATGACCTTCCAACTTTTCCTTTGGCGATTATCTCACCCTTCATATTGTCACCGAAGGTTACTGTTCCCCCATCATAGGCTTCAAGTGAGAGAAATTTAGATTTGTCACCCGTCATGTGCTTGGAACACCCACTGTCGAGATACCATGAGTTGTTCCCTCTCACATGGACCTGAAAGAAATTAATGGTTAGTTATAGGAACCCAGACTTTCTTGGGTTCCTTGTCGATTTTGTGTGAATCATTTTTCTTAATCAGAATGTTATCGACATAATTGCTGTTGGAGACAGTATACTGTTCCCTTTTGGTGCACTGGTCCTTCAGATGGCCAGTTCCTCCACAGAAGGAACAGATTCTGTCACTAGGGAGATCAACGTAAGCCTTTTTCTTCTTGTTATTCTTAAAATAATTTAGGCTTTGTGAATTTTTACTTTTGGCATCTTGAATCCATTTGGGAGTAATTTTGATTTTCCCTTTTTCTCTTGAATTTAATTCAAGCTTGTCATCATTGTTACGGTTGGATTCTAGATTCACTTTTAAATTTTGAAATCATAGCACAAATCTTTAGTAGATGCATCATTCAATTCTTCATTCAAGCCTAATAATTTGTATTGCGATAACTCAATATTAAGAATAATATTTTCCTTTTTAATTCTCTCCATATTTTCCTTTAGAATTATGTTTTGGTCCAACAAACCGAAAAATCTGTTTTGAACATCGGATCTAAAGGTGTTTATATAGGAGACATGGTCTTTGCTTAACTTGAGCTCCTTTTCTAATTGGAGACACTTCTCATTGCAATTTTCTAATGTATTCTGTGTCTCATTTAGCAACTCAATTAATTTATTTTTACTTAGCTTAGATAGATGGATAAAAAATGGATTAAAGATATGTACCTGATTCCTTATGGGTTCCTTCTCCTTGCTTTCATGCGTAGCCATGAGACATAGGTTTGCTGTCTCTTCTTCTTCGGGAACAACAGTTTCATCATCACTTTCAGTCTCTCCCCATGCAGCGATCATGGCCTTGCGAAAGTCACTCTTGTTAAAGTTTTCTTTGTTCAACGGTCTTCTTGAATCCCTTGTCTTTCCCTTGCCCTTTTCATTCTTCCACATTGGGCAATCCTTGATGAAGTGTTCAGTACTTCCACATTTGTGGCATTCAAGATTGGTTTTTGTTCTTGTTTCTTTGTTGTTTACTTTGATTTGTATACCTGCTGTTCCTGAAGAACTTCTTGAATTTTCGTACCAGTAAGGCAGCTTCTTCCTCATCGCATTCTGACTCGTCCTGTTCCCCAACTGTCAGGGCCAGTCCCTTGTTCCTGGAACTGTTGGTTGTTCCCAAATGTAATTCATGCGTCATTAGGGAACCAGCCAGCTCCTCTAGATTAAACTTTGTAAAATCTTTTGGACTCTTGTATAGCAGTAACCTTGGCCCTCCAGCGCTCATCTTGAGGAAGGCTCCTAAGGATCTTCCTTACTTGTTCATCGGTGGGAATTATTCTTCCAAGAGAGACAAGTTCGTTTGTTATGTTGGTGAACCTTGTGAACATCTCTTGGATGCTTTCCCTTGGTTCCATAACAAATCTTTCATATTTAGACATCAACAAATCAATTTTGGAACGTTTGACTTCACTTGTTCCCTCATGGGTAACAGCTAGCAGGTCCCAAATCTGCTTGGCAGATTTGCACTCCATTATACGATTGTGTTCATTTGGTCCAAGACCACAGTGAAGCAATTTTATTGCAAGAGCGTTTAATTCCATTTTTTGAAAATATTCTTTTTCATATTCGGTTATTGTTTTGGAAACTATTTCATTGTTGGAGTTAGTAATGGTTACCTCAAAATCTCCAATTTCGATGACTCTCCAAACTTGATAATTTTCTGCCTTGATGAAGATCTCCATCCTATTCTTCCATCAGACATTCGGTCTTTGAGTAGAATACCCTTCTTCCATTCATTCGTTCATAATTGACATTTTTGGGAACACCAGGCTTCTGCCCTCAGGTTTCTTGATCTACTGGGAACAAGGCTCTGATACCAATTGTAGACTCAATTAGGAACAGGAACAGCAACAAGCGGGGGGGGGGGGGAGGGGGGGGTGAATTGTTGTTGTTACTAATTCAAGCGTTCTTGCCCTGTTTTTGCGGAATTGAATTAAGATAAATAAAGCTTGAACTTAGAGCAAAATAATAAAAGAGACAAACGAATTTTTACGTGGAAACCTTTTGGGCCTAACAGAAGGAAAAACAACGACCCCTCGGGATTTCTAAATACTCCACTATGTTTAAGGCAATTAGTTACAATTACAATAAACACCTTACTTCACTCAAAGCGAATCAACTAGGCCAACTCTTCTTTCTCAAATTGCTTTACTCAAAGCAACAAACTTAGCTTCACTAAAAGCTTAACTCCACACTAGCTTCACTCAAAGCTATCAAATTCCCCCTTAGACTCACCCGAGTCTAATTACAAGTATTCTCAAAAACCCTTACAAAAAGGATAAAAACCTTAAAAATAAAATCAATGAGTTTCTCAAGAAAATATTATGAGTTAATTGGCAAATTTCAAAAAAAAAATATTTCTTGTTGATTTCCAAAAATAATCACATGAAAATAACAAAGTTCATGTGTTAGATACTTAGGAACAACCGAGTTCACTTGCTATTTATAAAAAATAAAATCTCTAAGAAAATGGAATAATCCAATCCATTATTCCTTATCAAAAAGATCATGGGAGTAATGTGGATTAATCAAACAGACGGTTATTTCCACGAGACTTGATTAAATCAAGCATACGGTTAAAACAACAATAACCGCTATTCCCATTTACTAATAATAGGTTTTGTTCCCTTTAAGCAGCAATTTCTTCAACAGCAGTTCCTGTTCCAGTAATAACTGCTGGAACTTTTATGCTATTTATA